>NW_026529835.1:0-39450 GCF_028500815.1 Rissa tridactyla | reverse complement strand
AAAGTATTTTTCGGTAGGGCCGCGGCTCTGGCGACAGCTCCCACGCCCGAAGAGCCAGGAGGGAAAGCTGTGCCTCGTTGGAAACCTCTTTGGCAGCCGCTCGCGTGGCCCCCACAGCCCGTGGGGCTGCGGGCTTTCCGGCGGCCGTCAGCCTCGGCGACACCTGCGACCACGTAGCGCCGCGGCGCCAGCCTGCGAAGCATTTTCCGGTAGGGCCGCGCTCTGGCGACAGCTCCCACGCCCGAAGAGCCAGGAGGGAAAGCTGTTGCCTCGTTGGAAACCTCTTTGGCAGCCGCTCGCGTGGCCCCACAGCCCGTGGGGCTGCGGGCTTTCCGGCGGCCGTCAGCCTCGGTGACACCAGTGCCCACGTGGCGCCGCCGCACCAGCCTGCGAAGCATTTTCCGGTAGGGCCGCGGCTCTGGGCGACAGCTCCCACACACCGAAGAGCCAGGAGGGAAAGCCCTGCCTCGTTGGAAAGCTCTTTGGCAGCCGCTCGCGTGGCCCCACAGCCCGTGGGGCTGCGGGCTTTCCCGGCGGCCCATCAGCCTCGGCGACATCGGCGCCAAGGACGCGCCACCGCGCCAGCCTGCGAAGCATTTTCGG
Source organism: Rissa tridactyla (assembly GCF_028500815.1). Lineage (NCBI taxonomy): Eukaryota > Metazoa > Chordata > Aves > Charadriiformes > Laridae > Rissa > Rissa tridactyla. The sequence continues at coordinate 38,847 of NW_026529835.1, read as the reverse complement.
TAGGGCCGCAGGTCTGGCGACATCTCCCACGCCCGAAGAGCCAGGAGGGAAAGCCGTGCCTCGTTGGAAAAGCTCTTTGGCAGCCGCTCGCATGGCCCCACAGCCCGTGGGGCTGCGGGCTTTCCGGCGGCCATCAGCCTCGGCGAAACCGGCGCCCACGTGGCGCCGCCACGCCACCCTGCGAAGCATTTTCCGGTAGGGCCGCGGCTCTGGCGACAGCTCCCACGCCCGAAGAGCCAGGAGGGAAAGCCATGCCTCGTTGGAAAGTTCTTTCTGACAGCCGCTCGCGTGGGCCCCCACAGCCCGTGGGGCTGCGGGCTTTCCGGCGGCCGTCCAGCCTCGACACCACCGGCGCCCATGTGGCGCCGCCGCGCCAGCCTGCGAAGCATTTTCCGGTAGGGCCGCGGCTCTGGCGACAGCTCCCACGCCCGAAGAGCCAGGAGGGAAAGCCGTGCCTCCTTGGAAAGCTCTTTGGCAGCCGCTCGCGTGGCCCCACAGCCCGTGGGGGCTGCGGGCTTTCCGGCGGCCGTCAGCCTCGACACCCACCAGCGCCCACGTGACGCCGCCCGCGCCAGCCTGCGAAGCATTTCTTCCGGTAGGGCCGCGTCTCTGGCGACAGCTCCCACGCCCGAAGAGCCAGGAGGGAAAGCCGTGCCTCGTTGGAAAGCTCTTTGGCAGCCGCTCGCGTGGCCCCACAGCCCGTGGGGGCTGCGGGCCTTTCCGGCGGCCGTCAGCCTCGGACAACACCGCGCCCATATGGCGCCGCCGGCCAGCCTGCGAAGCATTTTCTCGGTAGGGCCGCGGCTCTGGCGACAGCTCCCACGCCCGAAGAGCCAGGAGGGAAAGCCATGCCTCGTTGGAAAGCTCTTTGGCAGTCGCTCGCGTGGCCCCAGAGCCCGTGGGGCTGCGGGCTTTCTGGCGGCCATCAGCCTCAGCGACACCGACGACCACGTGTCGCCGCCCGTGCAGCCTGCGAAGCATTTTCGGTAGGGGCCCGCGGCTCTGGCGACAGCTCCCACGCCCGAAGAGCCAGGAGGGAAAGCTGTGCCTCGTTGGAAACCTCTTTGGGCAGCCGCTCGCGTGGCCCCACAGCCCGTGGGGCTGCGGGCTTTCCGGCGGCCGTCAGCCTCGGCGACACCTGCGACCACGTAGCGCCGCGGCGCCAGCCTGCGAAGCATTTTCCGGTAGGGCCGCGGCTCTGGCGACAGCTCCCCACGCCCGAAGAGCCAGGGAGGGAAAGCTGTGCCTCGTTGGAAACCTCTTTGGCAGCCGCTCGCGTGGCCCCACAGCCCGTGGGGCTGCGGGCTTTCCGGCGGCCGTCAGCCTCGGTGACACCAGTGCCCACGTGGCGCCGCCCGCACCAGCCTGCGAAGCATTTTTCCGGTAGGGCCGCGGCTCTGGCGACAGCTCCCACACCCGAAGAGCCAGGAGGGAAAGCCCTGCCTCGTTGGAAAGCTCTTTGGCAGCCGCTCGCGTGGCCCCACAGCCCGTGGGGCTGCGGGCTTTCTGGCGGCCATCAGCCTCGGCGACATCGGCGCCAAGGACGCGCCACCCGCGCCAGCCTGCGAAGCATTTTCCGGTAGGGCCGCAGGTCTGGCGACATCTCTCCCACGCCCGAAGAGCCAGGAGGGAAAGCCGTGCCTCGTTGGAAAGCTCTTTGGCAGCCGCTCGCATGGCCCCCACAGCCCGTGGGGCTGCGGGCTTTCCGGCGGCCATCAGCCTCGGCCGAAACCGCGCGCCCACGTGGCGCCGCCACGCCACCCTGCGAAGCATTTTCCGGTAGGGCCGCGGCTCTGGCGACAGCTCCCACGCCCGAAGAGCCAGGAGGGAAAGCCATGCCTCCTTGGAAAGCTCTTTGTGCAGCCGCTCGCGTGGCCCCACAGCCCGTGGGGCTGCGGGCTTTTCGGCGGCCGTCAGCCTCGACACCACCAGCGCCCCACGTGGCGCCGCCGCGCCAGCCTGCGAAGCATTTTCCGGTAGGGCCGCGTCTCTGGGCGACAGCTCCCACGCCCGAAGAGCCAGGAGGGAAAGCCGTGCCTCGTTGGAAAGCTCTTTGGCAGCCGCTCGCGTGGCCCCACAGCCCGTGGGGCTGCGGGCTTTCCGGCGGCCGTCAGCCTCGACAACACCGGCGCCCATAATGGCGCCGCGCGCCAGCCTGCGAAGCATTTTCCAGGTAGGGCCGCGGCTCTGGCGACAGCTCCCACGCCCGAAGAGCCAGGAGGGAAAGCCATGCCTCGTTGGAAAGCTCTTTGGCAGTCGCTCGCGTGGCCCCACAGCCCGTGGGGCTGCGGGCTTTCTGGCGGCCATCAGCCTCAGCGACACCGACGACCACGTGTCGCCGCCGTGCCAGCCTGCGAAGCATTTTCCGGTAGGGCCGGCGGCTCTGGCGACAGCTCCCACGCCCGAAGAGCCAGGAGGGAAAGCCGTGCCTCGTTGGAAAGCTCTTTGGCTGCCGCTCGTGTGGCCCACAGCCCGTGGGGCTGCGGGCTTTCCGGCGGCCGTCAGCCTCGGCGACACCAGTGCCCACGTGGCGACGCCACGCCACCCTGCGAAGCATTTTCCGGTAGGGCCGCGGCTCTGGCGACAGCTCCCACACCCGAAGAGCCATGAGGGAAAGCCGTGCCTCCTTGGAAAGCTCTTTGGCAGCCGCTCGCGTGGCCCCACAGCCCGTGGGGCTGCGGGCTTTCCGGCGGCCGTCAGCCTCGACAACACCGGCGCCCACGTGGCGCCGCCGCGCCAGCCTGCGAAGCATTTTCCGGTAGGGCCGCGGCTCTGGCGACAGCTCCCACGCCCAAAGAGCCAGGAGGGAAAGCCGTGCCTCGTTAGAAAGCTCTTTGGCAGCCGCTCGCGTGGCCCCACAGCCCGGGGGGCTGCGGGCTTTCCGGCGGCCGTCAGCCTCGGCGACACCTGCGACCACGTAGCGCCGCGGCGCCAGCCTGCGAAGCATTTTCCGGTAGGGGCCGCGGCTCTGGCGACAGCTCCCACGCCCGAAGAGCCAGGAGGGAAAGCCGTGCCTCCTTGGAAAGCTCTTTGGCAGCCGCTCGCGTGGCCCCACAGCCCGTGGGGCTGCGGGCTTTCCCGGCGGCCGTCAGCCTCGGCGACACCGGTCGCCCGACGTGGCGCCACCCGCGCCAGCCCTTGCAAAGCATTTTTCGGTAGGGCCGCGGCTCTGGCGACAGCTCCCACGCCCGAAGAGCCAGGAGGGAAAGCCGTGCCTCGTTAGAAAGCTCTTTGCAGCCGCTCGCATGGCCCCACAGCCCGTGGGGCTGCGGGCTTTCCGGAGACCGTCAGCCTCGGCGACACCGGTGCCCACGTGGCGACGCCGCGCCAGCCTGCGAAGCATTTTCCGGTAGGACCTGCGGCTCTGGCGACAGCTCCCACGCCCGAAGAGCCAGGAGGGAAAGCCCCTGCCTCGTTGGAAAGCTCTTTGGCAGCCGCTCGCGTGGCCCCACAGCCCGTGGGGCTGCGGGCTTTCCGGCGGCCGTCAGCCTCGGCGACCACCGGCGCCCACGTGGCGCCGCCGCGCCAGCCCTGCAAAGTATTTTTCGGTAGGGCCGCGGCTCTGGCGACAGCTCCCACGCCCGAAGAGCCAGGATGGAAAGCTGTGCCTCGTTGGAAACCTCTTTGGCAGCCCGCTCGCGTGGCCCCACAGCCCGTGGGGCTGCGGGCTTTCCCGGCGGCCGGTCAGCCTCGGCGACACCTGTGCCCACGTGGCGACGCCACGCCAGCCTGCGAAGCATTTTCCGGTAGGGCCGCGGCTCTGGCGACAGCTCCCACACACGAAGAGCCAGGAGGGAAAGCCGTGCCTCCTTGGAAAGCTCTTTGGCAGCCGCTCGCGTGGCCCCCACAGCCCGTGGGGCTGCGGGCTTTCCGGCGGCCGTCAGCCTCGGCGACACCGGCGACCAGGTGGCGCCGCCTGCGCCAGCCTGCAAAGCATTTTTCGGTAGGGCCCGCGGCTCTTGGCGACAGCTCCCACGCCCGAAGAGCCAGGAGGGAAAGCCATGCCTCGTTGGAAAGCTCTTTGGCAGCCGCTCGCGTGGCCCCCACAGCCCCGTGGGGCTGCGGGCTTTCCGGCGCCGTCAGCCTCGGCGACACCTGTGCCCACGTGGCGACGCCACGCCAGCCTGCGAAGCATTTTCCGGTAGGGCCGCGGCTCTGGCGACAGCTCCCACACACGAAGAGCCAGGAGGGAAAGCCGTGCCTCCTTGGAAAGCTCTTTGGCAGCCGCTCGCGTGGCCCCACAGCCCGTGGGGCTGCGGGCTTTCCGGCGGCCGTCAGCCTCAGCGACACCGGCGACCACGTGGCGCCGCCGCGCCAGCCTGCAAAGCATTTTTCGGTAGGGCCGCGGCTCTGGCGACAGCTCCCACGCCCGAAGAGCCAGGAGGGAAAGCTGTGCCTCGTTGGAAACCTCTTTGGCAGCCGCTAGCGTGGCCCCCACAGCCCGTGGGGCTGCGGGCTTTCCGGCGGCCGTCAGCCTCGGCGACACCTGCGACCACGTAGCGCCGCGGCGCCAGCCTGCGAAGCATTTTCCGGTAGGGGCCGCAGCTCTGGCGACAGCTCCCACGCCCGAAGAGCCAGGAGGGAAAGCCGTGCCTCGTTGGAAAGCTCTTTGGCAGCCGCTCGCGTGGCCCCACAGCCCGTGGGGCTGCGGGCTTTCCGGCGGCCGTCAGCCTCGGTGACACCAGTGCCCACGTGGCGCCGCCGCAACCAGCCTGCGAAGCATTTTCCGGTAGGGCCGCGGCTCTGGCGACAGCTCCCACACCCGAAGAGCCAGGAGGGAAAGCCGTGCCTCCTTGGAAAGCTCTTTGGCAGCCGCTCGCGTGGCCCCACAGCCCGTGGGGCTGCGGGCTTTCTGGCGGCCATCAGCCTCGGCGACATCGGCGCCAAGGAGGCGCCACCCCGCGCCAGCCTGCGAAGCATTTCCGGTAGGGCCGCAGGTCTGGCGACATCTCCCACGCCCGAAGAGCCAGGAGGGAAAGCCGTGCCTCGTTGGAAAGCTCTTTGGCAGCCGCTCGCGTGACCCCACAGCCCGTGGGGGCTGCGGGCTTTCCGGCGGCCATCAGCCTCGGCGAAACCGGCGCCCACGTGGCGCCGCCACGCCACCCTGCGAAGCATTTTCCGGTAGGGCCGCGGCTCTGGCGACAGCTCCCACGCCCGAAGAGCCAGGAGGGAAAGCCATGCCTCGTTGGAAAGTTCTTTGACAGCCGCTCGCGTGGCCCCACAGCCCGTGGGGCTGCGGGCTTTCCGGCGGCCGTCAGCCTCGACACCACCGGCGCCCATGTGGCGCCGCCCGCGCCAGCCTGCGAATCATTTTCCGGTAGGGCCGCGGCTCTGGCGACAGCTCCCACGCCCGAAGAGCCAGGAGGGAAAGCCGTGCCTCCTTGGAAACCTCTTTGGCAGCCGCTCGCGTGGCCCCACAGCCCGTGGGGTAGCGGGCTTTCTGGCGGCCCATCAGCCTCGGCGACATCGGCGCCAAGATGGCGCCACCGCGCAGGCCTGCGAAGCATTTTCCGGTAGGGCCGCGGCTCTGGCGACAGCTCCCACGCCCGAAGAGCAGGAGGGAAAGCCGTGCCTCCTTGGAAAGCTCTTTGGCAGCCCTCGCGTGGCCCCACAGCCCGTGGGGCTGCGGGCTTTCCGGCGGCCGTCAGCCTCGACCACCACCAGCGCCCATGTGGCGCCGCCGCGCCAGCCTGCGAAGCATTTTCCGGTAGGGGCCGCGTCTCTGGCGACAGCTCCCACGCCCGAAGAGCCAGGAGGGAAAGCCGTGCCTCGTTGGAAAGCTCTTTGGCAGCCGCTCGCGTGGCCCCACAGCCCGTGGGGCTGCGGGCTTTCCGGCGACCGTCAGCCTCGGCGACACCGGCGCCCCACGTGGCGCCACCCGCGCCAGCCTGCAAAGCATTTTTCGGTAGGGCCGTGGCTCTGGCGACAGCTCCCACACCCGAAGAGACAGGAGGGAAAGCTGTGCCTCGTTGGAAAGCTCTTTGGCAGCCGCTCGCGTGGCCCCACAGCCCGTGGGGCTGCGGGCTTTCCGGCGGCCGTCAGCCTCGACAACACCGGCGCCCATATGGCGCCGCCGCGCCAGCCTGCGAAGCATTTTCCGGTAGGGCCGCGGCTCTGGCGACAGCTCCCCACGCCCCGAAGAGCCAGGAGGGAAAGCCATGCCTCGTTGGAAAGCTCTTTGGCAGTCGCTCGCGTGGCCCCACAGCCCGTGGGGCTGCGGGCTTTCTGGCGGCCATCAGCCTCGGCGACAACCGGCGCCCACGTGGCGCCGCCGCGCCAGCCTGCAAAGCATTTTTCGGTAGGGCCGCGGCTCTGGCGACAGCTCCCCACGCCCGAAGAGCCAGGAGGGAAAGCCGTGCCTCGTTGGAAAGCTCTTTGGCAGCCGCTCGCGTGGCCCCACAGCCCGTGGGGCTGCGGCTTTCCGGCGGCCGTCAGCCTCGGCGACACCGGCGCCCACGTGGCGACGCCACGCCAGGCCTGCGAAGCATTTTCCGGTAGGGCCGCGGCTCTGGCGACAGCTCCCCACACCCGAAGAGCCAGGAGGAAAGCCGTGCCTCCTTGGAAACCCCTTTGGCAGCCGCTCGCGTGGCCCCACAGCCCGTGGGGCTGCGGGCTTTCCGGCGGCTGTCAGCCTCGGCGACACCGGCGACCACGTGGCGCCTCCACGCCAGCCTGCGAAGCATTTTCCGGTAGGGCCGCGGCTCTGGCGACAGCTCCCACGCCCGAAGAGCCAGGAGGGAAAGCCTGTGCCTCGTTGGAAAGCTCTTTGGCAGCCCGCTCGTGTGGCCCCCACAGCCCGTGGGGCTGCGGGCTTTCCGGCGGCTGTCAGCCTCGGCGACACCAGTGCCCACGTGGCGACGCCCACGCCCAGCCTGCGAAGCATTTTCCGGTAGGGCCGCGGCTCTGGTGACAGCTCCCACGCCCAAAGAGCCAGGAGGGAAAGCCGTGCCTCGTTGGAAAGCTCTTCGGCAGCCGCTCGTGTGGCCCCACAGCCCGTGGGGCTGCGGGCTTTCCGGCGGCCGTCAGCCTCGGCGACACCGGCGCCCACGTGTCGCCACCTCGCGCCAGCCTGCAAAGCATTTTTTCGGTAGGGCCGCGGCTCTGGCGACAGCTCCCACACCCGAAGAGCCAGGAGGGGAAAGCTGTGCCCTCGTTGGAAACCTCTTTGGCAGCCGCTCGCGTGGCCCCACAGCCCGTGGGGCTGCGGGCTTTCCGGCAGCCGTCAGCCTCGGCGACACCAGTGCCCACGTGGCGCCCGCCGCGCCAGCCTGCGAAGCATTTTCCGGTAGGGCCGCGGCTCTGGCGACAGCTCCCACGCCCGAAGAGCCAGGAGGGAAAGCCGTGCCTCCTTGGAAAGCTCTTTGGCAGCCGCTCGTGTGGCCCCACAGCCCGTGGGGCTGCGGGCTTCCGGCGGCCGGTCAGCCTTGGCGACACCAGTGCCCACGTGGCGACGCCCACGCCACCCTGCGAAGCATTTTCCAGTAGGGCTGCGGCTCTGGCGACAGCTCCCCACGCCCGAAGAGCCAGGAGGGAAAGCCGTGCCTCCTTGGAAAGCTCTTTGGCAGCCGCTCGCGTGGCCCACAGCCCGTGGGGCTGCGGGCTTTCCAGCGGCCGTCAGCCTCGGCGACACCGGCGCCCACGTGGCGCCGCCGCGCCAGCCTGCAAAGCATTTTTCGGTAGGGCCGCGGCTCTGGCGACAGCTCCCACGCCCGAAGAGCCAGGAGGGAATGCCATGCCTCCTTGGAAAACTCTTTGGCAGCCGCTCGCGTGGCCCCACAGCCCGTGGGGCTGCGGGCTTTCGGCGGACGTCAGCCTCGGCGACACCTGCGACCACGTAGCGCCGCGGCGCCAGCCTGCTAAGCATTTTCCGGTAGGGCCGCGGCTCTGGCGACAGCTCCCACGCCCGAAGAGCCAGGAGGGAAAGCCGTGCCTCCTTGGAAACCTCTTTGGCAGCCGCTCGCGTGGCCCCACAGCCCGTGGGGCTGCGGGCTTTCCGGCGGCCGTCAGCCTCGGCGACACCAGTGCCCACGTGGCGACGCCACGCCATCCTGCGAAGCATTTTCCGGTAGGGCCGCGGCTCTGGCGACAGCTCCCACGCCCGAAGAGCCAGGAGGGAAAGCCGTGCCTCCTTGGAAAGCTCTTTGGCAGCCGCTCGCGTGGCCCCACAGCCCGTGGGGCTGTGGGCTTTCCGGCGGCCGTCAGCCTCGGCGACACCAGTGCCCACGTGGCGACACCACGCCACCCTGCGAAGCATTTTCCGGTAGGGCCGCGGCTCTGGCGACAGCTCCCACGCCCAAAGAGCCAGGAGGGAAAGCCGTGCCTCCTTGGAAAGCTCTTTGGCAGCCGCTCGCGTGGCCCCACAGCCCGTGGGGCTGCGGGCTTTCCGGCGGCCGTCAGCCTCGGCGACACCGGCGCCCACGTGGCGCCGCCGCGCCAGCCTGCAAAGCATTTTTCGGTAGGGCCGCGGCTCTGGCGACAGCTCCCACGCCCGAAGAGCCAGGAGGGAAAGCTGTGCCTCCTTGGAAAGCTCTTTGGCAGCCGCTCGCGTGGCCCCACAGCCCGTGGGGCTGCGGGCTTTCCGGCGGCCGTCAGCCTCGGCGACACCGGCGCCCACGTGGCGACGCCACGCCAGCCTGCGAAGCATTTTCCGGTAGGGCCGCGGCTCTGGCGACAGCTCCCACACCCGAAGAGCCAGGAGGGAAAGCCGTGCCTCCTTGGAAACCCCTTTGGCAGCCGCTCGCGTGGCCCCACAGCCCGTGGGGCTGCGGGCTTTCCGGCGGCTGTCAGCCTCGGCGACACCGGCGACCACGTGGCGCCTCCACGCCAGCCTGCGAAGCATTTTCCGGTAGGGCCGCGGCTCTGGCGACAGCTCCCCACGCCCCGAAGAGCCAGGAGGGAAAGCCGTGCCTCGTTGGAAAGCTCTTTGGCAGCCGCTCGTGTGGCCCCACAGCCCGTGGGGCTGCGGGCTTTCCGGCGGCTGTCAGCCTCGGCGACACCAGTGCCCACGTGGCGACGCCACGCCAGCCTGCGAAGCATTTTCCGGTAGGGGCCGCGGCTCTGGTGACAGCTCCCACGCCCAAAGAGCCAGGAGGGAAAGCCGTGCCTCGTTGGAAAGCTCTTCGGCAGCCCGCTCGTGTGGCCCCACAGCCCGTGGGGCTGCGTGCTTTCCGGCGGCCGTCAGCCTCGGCGACAACCGGCGCCCACGTGGCGCCACCGCGCCAGCCTGCAAAGCATTTTCCGGTAGGGCCGCGGCTCTGGCGACAGCTCCCACGCCCGAAGAGCCAGGAGGGAAAACCGTGCCTCGTTGGAAAGCTCTTTGGCAGCCGCTCGTGTGGCCCCACAGCCCGTGGGGCTGCGGGCTTTCCGGCGGCCGTCAGCCTCGGCGACACCAGTGCCCACGTGGCGACGCCACGCCACCCTGCGAAGCATTTTCCGGTAGGGACGCGGCTCTGGGCGACAGCTCCCACGCCCGAAGAGCCAGGAGGGAAAGCCGTGCCTCCTTGGAAAGCTCTTTGGCAGCCGCTCGCGTGGCCCCACAGCCCGTGGGGCTGCGGGCTTTCCGGCGGCCGTCAGCCTCGGCGACACCGGCGCCCACGTGGCGCCGCCGCGCCAGCCTGCAAAGCATTTTTCGGTAGGGCCGCGGCTCTGGCGACAGCTCCCACGCCCGAAGAGCCAGGAGGGAAAGCTGTGCCTCCTTGGAAAGCTCTTTTGCAGCCGCTCGCGTGGCCCCACAGCCCGTGGGCTGCGGGCTTTCCGGCGGCCGTCAGCCTCGGCGACACCTGCGACCACGTAGCGCCGCGGCGCCAGCCTGCGAAGCATTTTCCGGTAGGGCCGCGGCTCTGGCGACAGCTCCCACGCCCGAAGAGCCAGGAGGGAAAGCCGTGCCTCCTTGGAAAGCTCTTTGGCAGCCGCTCGCGTGGCCCCACAGCCCGTGGGGCTGCGGGCTTTCCGGCGGCCGTCAGCCTCGACACCACCAGCGCCCACGTGGCGCCGCCACGCCAGCCTGCGAAGCATTTTCCGCTAGGGCCGCGGCTCTGGCGACAGCTCCCACGCCCGAAGAGCCAGGAGGGAAAGCCGTGCCTCCTTGGAAAGCTCTTTGGCAGCCGCTCGCGTGGCCCCACAGCCCGTGGGGCTGCGGGCTTTCCGGCGGCCGTCAGCCTCGACACCACCGGCGCCCACGTGGCGCCGCCGCGCCAGCCTGCGAAAGCATTTTCTGGTAGGGCCGCGGCTCTGGCGACAGCTCCCACGCCCGAAGAGCCAGGAGGGAAAGCTGTGCCTCCTTGGAAAGCTCTTTGGCAGCCTCTCGCGTGGCCCCACAGCCCCGTGGGGGCTGCGGGCTTTCCGGCGGCCGTCAGCCTCGGCGACACCTGCGACCACGTAGCGCCGCGGCGCCAGCCTGCGAAGCATTTTCCGGTAGGGCCGCGGCTCTGGCGACAGCTCCCACGCCCGAAGAGCCAGGAGGGAAAGCCGTGCCTCCTTGGAAAGCTCTTTGGCAGCCGCTCGCGTGGCCCCACAGCCCGTGGGGCTGCGGGCTTTCCCGGCGGCCGTCAGCCTCGCGACACCGGCGCCCACGTGGCGCCGCCGCGCCAGCCTGCAAAGCATTTTTCGGTAGGGCCGCGGCTCTGGCGACAGCTCCCACGCCCGAAGAGCCAGGAGGGAAAGCTGTGCCTCCTTGGAAAGCTCTTTGGCAGCCGCTCGCGTGGCCCCACAGCCCGTGGGGCTGCGGGCTTTCCGGCGGCCGTCAGCCCTCGGCGACACCTGCGACCACGTAGCGCCGCGGCGCCAGCCTGCGAAGCATTTTCCGGTAGGGCCGCGGCTCTGGCGACAGCTCCCACGCCCGAAGAGCCAGGAGGGAAAGCCGTGCCTCCTTGGAAAGCTCTTTGGCAGCCGCTCGCGTGGCCCCACAGCCCGTGGGGCTGCGGGCTTTCCGGCGGCCGTCAGCCTCGACACCACCAGCGCCCACGTGGCGCCGCCACGCCAGCCTGCGAAGCATTTTCCGCTAGGGCCGCGGCTCTGGCGACAGCTCCCACGCCCGAAGAGCCAGGAGGGAAAGCCGTGCCTCGTTGGAAAGCTCTTTGGCAGCCGCTCGTGTGGCCCCACAGCCCGTGGGGCTGCGGGCTTTCCGGCGGCCGTCAGCCTCGACACCACCGGCGCCCACGTGGCGCCGCCGCGCCAGCCTGCGAAGCATTTTCCGCTAGGGCCGCGGCTCTGGCGACAGCTCCCACGCCCGAAGAGCCAGGAGGGAAAGCTGTGCCTCCTTGGAAAGCTCTTTGGCAGCCGCTCGTGTGGCCCCACAAGCCCGTGGGGCTGCGGGCTTTCCGGCGGCCGTCAGCCTCGGCGACACCTGCGACCACGTAGCGCCGCGGCGCCAGCCTGCGAAGCCTTTTCTGGTAGGGCCGCAGCTCTGGCGACAGCTCCCACGCTGGAAGAGCCAGGAGGGAAAGGCGTGCCTCGTTAGAAAGCTCTTTGGCAGCCGCTCGCGTGGCCCCACAGCCCGTGGGGCTGCGGCTTTCCGGCGGCCGTCAGCCTCGGCGACACCGGGCGCCCACGTGGCGCCGCCACGCCAGCCTGCGAAGCATTTTCCGGTAGGGCCGCGGCTCTGGCGACAGCTCCCACGCCCGAAGAGCCAGGAGGGAAAGCCGTGCCTCGTTGGAAAGCTCTTTGGCAGTCGCTCCTGTGGCCCCACAGCCCGTGGGGCTGCGGGCTTTCCGGCGGCCGTCAGCCTCGGCGACACCAGTGCCCACGTGGCGACGCCACGCCACCCTGCGAAGCATTTTCCGGTAGGGCCGCGGCTCTGGCGACAGCTCCCACGCCCGAAGAGCCAGGAGGGAAAGCCGTGCCTCCTTGGAAAGCTCTTTGGCAGCCGCTCGCGTGGCCCCACAGCCCGTGGGGCTGCGGGCTTTCCCGGCGGCCGTCAGCCTCGGCGACACCGGCGCCCACGTGGCGCCACCGCGCCAGCCTGCAAAGCATTTTTCGGTAGGGTCGCGGCTCTGGCGACAGCTCCCACGCCGAAGAGCCAGGAGGGAAAGCTGTGCCTCGTTGGAAACCTCTTTGGCAGCCGCTCGCGTGGCCCCACAGCCCGTGGGGCTGCGGGCTTTCCGGCGGCCGTCAGCCTCGACACCACCGGCGCCCACGTGGCGCCGCCGCGCCAGCCTGCGAAGCATTTTCCGGTAGGGCCGCGGCTCTGGCGACAGCTCCCACGCCCGAAGAGCCAGGAGGGGAAAGCTGTGCCTCGTTGGAAAGCTCTTTGGCAGCCGCTCGCGTGGCCCCACAGCCCGTGTGGCTGCTGGCTTTCCGGCGGCCGTCAGCCTCGGCGACACCTGCGACCACGTAGCGCCGCGGCGCCAGCCTGCGAAGCATTTTCCGGTAGGGCCGTGGCTCTGGCGACAGCTCCCACGCCCGAAGAGCCAGGAGGGAAAGCCGTGCCTCCTTGGAAAGCTCTTTGGCAGCCGCTCGCGTGGCCCCACAGCCCGTGGGGCTGCGGGCTTTCCGGCGGCCGTCAGCCTCGACACCACCAGCGCCCACGTGGACTCCGCCGCGGCAGCCTGCGAAGCATTTTCCGGTAGGGCCGCGGCTCTGGCGACAGCTCCCACGCCCGAAGAGCCAGGAGGGAAAGCCGTGCCTCGTTAGAAAGCTCTTTGGCAGCCGCTCGCGTGGCCCCACAGCCCGTGGGGCTGCTGGCTTTCCGGCGGCCGTCAGCCTCGGCGACACCTGCGACCACGTGGCGCCGCCACGCCAGCCTGCGAAGCATTTTCCGCTAGGGCCGCGGCTCTGGCGACAGCTCCCACGCCCGAAGAGCCAGGAGGGAAAGCCGTGCCTCGTTGGAAAGCTCTTTGGCAGCCGCTCGCGTGGCCCACAGCCCGTGGGGCTGCGGGCTTTCCGGCGGCCGTCAGCCTCAACACCACCGGCGCCCACGTGGCTCCGCCGCGCCAGCCTGCGAAGCATTTTCTGGTAGGGCCGCAGCTCTGGCGACAGCTCCCACGCTGGAAGAGCCAGGAGGGAAAGGCGTGCCTCGTTAGAAAGCTCTTTGGCAGCTGCTCGCATGGCCCCACAGCCCGTGGGGCTGCGGGCTTTCCGGCGGCCGTCAGCCTCGGCGACACCGGCGACCACGTGGCGCCGCCACGCCAGCCTGCGAAGCATTTTCCGGTAGGGCCGCGGCTCTGGCGACAGCTGCCACGCCCGAAGAGCCAGGAGGGAAAGCCGTGCCTCGTTGGAAGCTCTTTGGCAGCCGCTCGTGTGGCCCCACAGCCCGTGGGGCTGCGGACCTTTCCGGCAGCCGTCAGCCTCGGCGACACCAGTGCCCACGTGGCGACGCCACGCCACCCTGCGAAGCATTTTCCGGTAGGGCCGCGCGCTCTGGCGACAGCTCCCACGCCCGAAGAGGCAGGAGGGAAAGCCGTGCCTCGTTGGAAAGCTCTTTGGCAGCCGCTCGCGTGGCCCCACAGCCCGTGGGGCTGCGGGCTTTCCGGCGGCCGTCAGCCTCGACACCACCGGCGCCCACGTGGCGCCGCCGCGCCAGCCTGCGAAGCATTTTCCGGTAGGGCCGCGGCTCTGGCGACAGCTCCCACGCCCGAAGAGCCAGGAGGGAAAGCCGTGCCTCGTTGGAAAGCTCTTTGGCAGCCGCTCGCGTGGCCCCACAGCCCGTGGGGCTGTGGGCTTTCCGGCGGCCGTCAGCCTCGGCGACACCTGCGACCACGTAGCGCCGCCGCGCCAGCCTGCGAAGCATTTTCCGGTAGGGCCGCGGCTCTGGCGACAGCTCCCACGCCCGAAGAGCCAGGAGGGAAAGCCGTGCCTCCTTGGAAAGCTCTTTGGCAGCCGCTCGCGTGGCCCCACAGCCCGTGGGGCTGCGGGCTTTCCGGCGGCCGTCAGCCTCGGCGACACCTGCGACCACGTACCGCCGCGGCGCCAGCCTGCGAAGCATTTTCCGGTAGGGCCGCGGCTCTGGCGACAGCTCCCACGCCCGAAGAGCCAGGAGGGAAAGCCGTGCCTCGTTAGAAAGCTCTTTGGCAGCCCGCTCGCGTGGCCCCACAGCCCGTGGGGCTGCTGGCTTTCCGGCGGCCGTCAGCCTCGACACCACCGGCGCCCACGTGGCGCCGCCGCGCCAGCCTGCGAAGCATTTTCTGGTAGGGCCGCAGCTCTGGCGACAGCTCCCACGCCCGAAGAGCCAGGAGGGAAAGGCGTGCCTCCTTGGAAACCTCTTTGGCAGCCGCTCGCATGGCCCCACAGCCGTGGGGCTGCGGGCTTTCGGCGGCCGTCAGCCTCGGCGACACCTGTGCCCACGTGGCGCCGCCGCGCCAGCCTGCGAAGCATTTTCCGGTAGGGCCGCGGGCTCTGGCGACAGCTCCCACGCCCGAAGAGCCAGGAGGAAAGCCGTGCCTCCTTGGAAAGCTCTTTGGCAGCCGCTCGCGTGTCCCCACAGCCCGTGGGGCTGCGGGCTTTCCGGCGGCCGTCAGCCTCGGCGACACCGGCGCCCACGTGGCGCCGCCGCGCCAGCCTGCAAAGTATTTTTCGGTAGGGCCGCGGCTCTGGCGACAGCTCCCACGCCCGAAGAGCCAGGAGGGAAAGCCGTGCCTCGTTGGAAAGCTCTTTGGCAGCCGCTCGCGTGGCCCCACAGCCCGTGGGGCTGCGGGCTTTCCGGCGGCCGTCAGCCTCGGCGACACCTGTGCCGACGTGGCGACGCCACGCCAGCCTGCGAAGCATTTTCCGGTAGGGCCGCGGCTCTGGCGACAGCTCCCACACCCGAAGAGCCAGGAGGGAAAGCCGTGCCTCGTTAGAAAGCTCTTTGGCAGCCGCTCGCGTGTCCCCACAGCCCGTGGGGCTGCGGGCTTTCCGGCGGCCGTCAGCCTCGGCGACACCGGCGCCCACGTGGCGCCGCCACGCCAGCCTGCGAAGCATTTTCCGGTAGGGCCGCGGCTCTGGCGACAGCTCCCACGCCCGAAGAGCCAGGAGGGAAAGCCGTGCCTCCTTGGAAAGCTCTTTGGCAGCCGCTCGCGTGGCCCCACAGCCCGTGGGGCTGCGGGCTTTCCGGCGGCCGTCAGCCTCGGCGACACCGGCGACCACGTGGCGCCGCCGCGCCAGCCTGCAAAGCATTTTTCGGTAGGGCCGCGGCTCTGGCGACAGCTCCCACGCGCGAAGAGCCAGGAGGGAAAGCTGTGCCTCATTGGAAACCTCTTTGGCAGCCGCTCGCGTGGCCCCACAGCCCGTGGGGCTGCGGGCTTTCCGGCGGCTGTCAGCCTCGGCGACACCTGCGACCACGTAGCGCCGCGGCGCCAGCCTGCGAAGCATTTTCCGGTAGGGCCGCGGCTCTGGCGACAGCTCCCACGCCCGAAGAGCCAGGAGGGAAAGCCGTGCCTCCTTGGAAAGCTCTTTGGCAGCCGCTCGCGTGGCCCCACAGCCCGTGGGGCTGCGGGCTTTCCGGCGACCGTCAGCCTCGGCGACACCGGTGCCCACGTGGCGACGCCGCGCCAGCCTGCGAAGCATTTTCCGGTAGGGCCGCGGCTGTGGCGACAGCTCCCACGCCCGAAGAGCCAGGAGGGAAAGCCCTGCCTCCTTGGAAAGCTCTTTGGCAGCCGCTCGCGTGGCCCCACAGCCCGTGGGGCTGCGGGCTTTCCGGCGGCCGTCAGCCTCGGCGACACCGGCGCCCACGTGGCGCCGCCGCGCCAGCCTGCAAAGTATTTTTCGGTAGGGCCGCGGCTCTGGCGACAGCTCCCACGCCCGAAGAGCCAGGAGGGAAAGCTGTGCCTCGTTGGAAACCTCTTTGGCAGCCGCTCGCGTGGCCCCACAGCCCGTGGGGCTGCGGGCTTTCCGGCGGCCGTCAGCCTCGGCGACACCTGTGCCCACGTGGCGACGCCACGCCAGCCTGCGAAGCATTTTCCGGTAGGGCCGCGGCTCTGGCGACAGCTCCCACACACGAAGAGCCAGGAGGGAAAGCCGTGCCTCCTTGGAAAGCTCTTTGGCAGCCGCTCGCGTGGCCCCACAGCCCGTGGGGCTGCGGGCTTTCCGGCGGCCGTCAGCCTCGGCGACACCAGCGACCAGGTGGCGCCGCCGCGCCAGCCTGCAAAGTATTTTTCGGTAGGGCCGCGGCTCTGGCGACAGCTCCCACGCCCGAAGAGCCAGGAGGGAAAGCTGTGCCTCGTTGGAAACCTCTTTGGCAGCCGCTCGCGTGGCCCCACAGCCCGTGGGGCTGCGGGCTTTCCGGCGGCCGTCAGCCTCGGCGACACCTGCGACCACGTAGCGCCGCGGCGCCAGCCTGCGAAGCATTTTCCGGTAGGGCCGCGGCTCTGGCGACAGCTCCCACGCCCGAAGAGCCAGGAGGGAAAGCTGTGCCTCGTTGGAAACCTCTTTGGCAGCCGCTCGCGTGGCCCCACAGCCCGTGGGGCTGCGGGCTTTCCGGCGGCCGTCAGCCTCGGTGACACCAGTGCCCACGTGGCGCCGCCGCACCAGCCTGCGAAGCATTTTCCGGTAGGGCCGCGGCTCTGGCGACAGCTCCCACACCCGAAGAGCCAGGAGGGAAAGCCGTGCCTCCTTGGAAAGCTCTTTGGCAGCCGCTCGCGTGGCCCCACAGCCCGTGGGGCTGCGGGCTTTCTAGCGGCCATCAGCCTCGGCGACATCGGCGCCAAGGAGGCGCCACCGCGCCAGCCTGCGAAGCATTTTCCGGTAGGGCCGCAGGTCTGGCGACATCTCCCACGCCCGAAGAGCCAGGAGGGAAAGCCGTGCCTCGTTGGAAAGCTCTTTGGCAGCCGCTCGCATGGCCCCACAGCCCGTGGGGCTGCGGGCTTTCCGGCGGCCATCAGCCTCGGCGAAACCGGCGCCCACGTGGCGCCGCCACGCCACCCTGCGAAGCATTTTCCGGTAGGGCCGCGGCTCTGGCGACAGCTCCCACGCCCGAAGAGCCAGGAGGGAAAGCCATGCCTCGTTGGAAAGTTCTTTGACAGCCGCTCGCGTGGCCCCACAGCCCGTGGGGCTGCGGGCTTTCCGGCGGCCGTCAGCCTCGACACCACCAGCGCCCACGTGGCGCCGCCGCGCCAGCCTGCGAAGCATTTTCCGGTAGGGCCGCGTCTCTGGCGACAGCTCCCACGCCCGAAGAGCCAGGAGGGAAAGCCGTGCCTCGTTGGAAAGCTCTTTGGCAGCCGCTCGCGTGGCCCCACAGCCCGTGGGGCTGCGGGCTTTCCGGCGGCCGTCAGCCTCGACAACACCGGCGCCCATATGGCGCCGCCGCGCCAGCCTGCGAAGCATTTTCCGGTAGGGCCGCGGCTCTGGCGACAGCTCCCACGCCCGAAGAGCCAGGAGGGAAAGCCATGCCTCGTTGGAAAGCTCTTTGGCAGTCGCTCGCGTGGCCCCACAGCCCGTGGGGCTGCGGGCTTTCTGGCGGCCATCAGCCTCAGCGACACCGACGACCACGTGTCGCCGCCGTGCCAGCCTGCGAAGCATTTTCCGGTAGGGCCGCGGCTCTGGCGACAGCTCCCACGCCCGAAGAGCCAGGAGGGAAAGCCGTGCCTCGTTGGAAAGCTCTTTGGCTGCCGCTCGTGTGGCCCCACAGCCCGTGGGGCTGCGGGCTTTCCGGCGGCCGTCAGCCTCGGCGACACCAGTGCCCACGTGGCGATGCCACGCCACCCTGCGAAGCATTTTCCGGTAGGGCCGCGGCTCTGGCGACAGCTCCCACACCCGAAGAGCCATGAGGGAAAGCCGTGCCTCCTTGGAAAGCTCTTTGGCAGCCGCTCGCGTGGCCCCACAGCCCGTGGGGCTGCGGGCTTTCCGGCGGCCGTCAGCCTCGACAACACCGGCGCCCACGTGGCGCCGCCGCGCCAGCCTGCGAAGCATTTTCCGGTAGGGCCGCGGCTCTGGCGACAGCTCCCACGCCCAAAGAGCCAGGAGGGAAAGCCGTGCCTCGTTAGAAAGCTCTTTGGCAGCCGCTCGCGTGGCCCCACAGCCCGGGGGGCTGCGGGCTTTCCGGCGGCCGTCAGCCTCGGCGACACCTGCGACCACGTAGCGCCGCGGCGCCAGCCTGCGAAGCATTTTCCGGTAGGGCCGCGGCTCTGGCGACAGCTCCCACGCCCGAAGAGCCAGGAGGGAAAGCCGTGCCTCCTTGGAAAGCTCTTTGGCAGCCGCTCGCGTGGCCCCACAGCCCGTGGGGCTGCGGGCTTTCCGGCGGCCGTCAGCCTCGGCGACACCGGCGCCGACGTGGCGCCACCGCGCCAGCCTGCAAAGCATTTTTCGGTAGGGCCGCGGCTCTGGCGACAGCTCCCACGCCCGAAGAGCCAGGAGGGAAAGCCGTGCCTCGTTAGAAAGCTCTTTGGCAGCCGCTCGCATGGCCCCACAGCCCGTGGGGCTGCGGGCTTTCCGGAGACCGTCAGCCTCGGCGACACCGGTGCCCACGTGGCGACGCCGCGCCAGCCTGCGAAGCATTTTCCGGTAGGACCGCGGCTCTGGCGACAGCTCCCACGCCCGAAGAGCCAGGAGGGAAAGCCCTGCCTCGTTGGAAAGCTCTTTGGCAGCCGCTCGCGTGGCCCCACAGCCCGTGGGGCTGCGGGCTTTCCGGCGGCCGTCAGCCTCGGCGACACCGGCGACCAGGTGGAGCCGCCGCGCCAGCCTGCAAAGTATTTTTCGGTAGGGCCGCGGCTCTGGCGACAGCTCCCACGCCCGAAGAGCCAGGAGGGAAAGCTGTGCCTCGTTGGAAACCTCTTTGGCAGCCGCTCGTGTGGCCCCACAGCCCGTGGGGCTGCGGGCTTTCCGGCGGCTGTCAGCCTCGGCGACACCTGCGACCACGTAGCGCCGCGGCGCCAGCCTGCGAAGCATTTTCCGGTAGGGCCGCGGCTCTGGCGACAGCTCCCACGCCCGAAGAGCCAGGAGGGAAAGCTGTGCCTCGTTGGAAAGCTCTTTGGCAGCCGCTCGCGTGGCCCCACAGCCCGTGGGGCTGCGGGCTTTCCGGCGGCCGTCAGCCTCGGCGACACCGGCGCCCACGTGGCGCCACCGCGCCAGCCTGCAAAGCATTTTTCGGTAGGGCCGCGGCTCTGGCGACAGCTCCCACGCCCGAAGAGCCAGGAGGGAAAGGCGTGCCTCGTTAGAAAGCTCTTTGGCAGCCGCTCGCATGGCCCCACAGCCCGTGGGGCTGCGGGCTTTCCGGCGACCGTCAGCCTCAGCGACACCGGTGCCCACGTGGCGCCGCCGCGCCAGACTGCGAAGCATTTTCCGGTAGGACCGCGGCTCTGGCGACAGCTCCCACGCCCGAAGAGCCAGGAGGGAAAGCTGTGCCTCGTTGGAAAGCTCTTTGGCAGCCGCTCGCGTGGCCCCACAGCCCGTGGGGCTGCGGGCTTTCCGGCGGCCGTCAGCCTCGGCGACACCGGCGCCCACGTGGCGCCGCCGCGCCAGCCTGCAAAGCATTTTTCGGTAGGGCCGCGGCTCTGGCGACATCTCCCACGCCCGAAGAGCCAGGAGGGAAAGCCGTGCCTCGTTGGAAAGCTCTTTGGCAGCCGCTCGCGTGGCCCCACAGCCCGTGGGGCTGCGGGCTTTCCGGCGGCCGTCAGCCTCGGCGACACCTGTGCCCACGTGGCGACGCCACGCCAGCCTGCGAAGCATTTTCCGGTAGGGCCGCGGCTCTGGCGACAGCTCCCACACACGAAGAGCCAGGAGGGAAAGCCGTGCCTCCTTGGAAAGCTCTTTGGCAGCCGCTCGCGTGGCCCCACAGCCCGTGGGGCTGCGGGCTTTCCGGCGGCCGTCAGCCTCGGCGACACCGGCGACCACGTGGCGCCGCCGCGCCAGCCTGCAAAGCATTTTTCGGTAGGGCCGCGGCTCTGGCGACAGCTCCCACGCCCGAAGAGCCAGGAGGGAAAGCTGTGCCTCGTTGGAAACCTCTTTGGCAGCCGCTAGCGTGGCCCCACAGCCCGTGGGGCTGCGGGCTTTCCGGCGGCCGTCAGCCTCGGCGACACCTGCGACCACGTAGCGCCGCGGCGCCAGCCTGCGAAGCATTTTCCGGTAGGGCCGCAGCTCTGGCGACAGCTCCCACGCCCGAAGAGCCAGGAGGGAAAGCCGTGCCTCGTTGGAAAGCTCTTTGGCAGCCGCTCGCGTGGCCCCACAGCCCGTGGGGCTGCGGGCTTTCCGGCGGCCGTCAGCCTCGGTGACACCAGTGCCCACGTGGCGCCGCCGCACCAGCCTGCGAAGCATTTTCCGGTAGGGCCGCGGCTCTGGCGACAGCTCCCACACCCGAAGAGCCAGGAGGGAAAGCCGTGCCTCCTTGGAAAGCTCTTTGGCAGCCGCTCGCGTGGCCCCACAGCCCGTGGGGCTGCGGGCTTTCTGGCGGCCATCAGCCTCGGCGACATCGGCGCCAAGGAGGCGCCACCGCGCCAGCCTGCGAAGCATTTTCCGGTAGGGCCGCAGGTCTGGCGACATCTCCCACGCCCGAAGAGCCAGGAGGGAAAGCCGTGCCTCGTTGGAAAGCTCTTTGCCAGCCGCTCGCGTGACCCCACAGCCCGTGGGGCTGCGGGCTTTCCGGCGGCCATCAGCCTCGGCGAAACCGGCGCCCACGTGGCGCCGCCACGCCACCCTGCGAAGCATTTTCCGGTAGGGCCGCGGCTCTGGCGACAGCTCCCACGCCCGAAGAGCCAGGAGGGAAAGCCATGCCTCGTTGGAAAGTTCTTTGACAGCCGCTCGCGTGGCCCCACAGCCCGTGGGGCTGCGGGCTTTCCGGCGGCCGTCAGCCTCGACACCACCGGCGCCCATGTGGCGCCGCCGCGCCAGCCTGCGAATCATTTTCCGGTAGGGCCGCGGCTCTGGCGACAGCTCCCACGCCCGAAGAGCCAGGAGGGAAAGCCGTGCCTCCTTGGAAACCTCTTTGGCAGCCGCTCGCGTGGCCCCACAGCCCGTGGGGTAGCGGGCTTTCTGGCGGCCATCAGCCTCGGCGACATCGGCGCCAAGATGGCGCCACCGCGCAGGCCTGCGAAGCATTTTCCGGTAGGGCCGCGGCTCTGGCGACAGCTCCCACGCCCGAAGAGCCAGGAGGGAAAGCCGTGCCTCCTTGGAAAGCTCTTTGGCAGCCGCTCGTGTGGCCCCACAGCCCGTGGGGCTGCGGGCTTTCCGGCGGCCGTCAGCCTCGGCGACACCAGTGCCCACGTGGCGACGCCACGCCACCCTGCGAAGCATTTTCCGGTAGGGCCGCGGCTCTGGCGACAGCTCCCACACCCGAAGAGCCATGAGGGAAAGCCGTGCCTCCTTGGAAAGCTCTTTGGCAGCCGCTCGCGTGGCCCCACAGCCCGTGGGGCTGCGGGCTTTCCGGCGGCCATCAGCCTCGGCGACATCGGCGCCAAGGTGGCGCCACCGCGCCAGCCTGCGAAGCATTTTCCGGTAGGGCCGCGGCTCTGGCGACAGCTCCCACGCCCAAAGAGCCAGGAGGGAAAGCCGTGCCTCGTTGGAAAGCTCTTTGGCAGTCGCTCGCGTGGCCCCACAGCCCGTGGGGCTGCGGGCTTTCCGGCGGCCATCAGCCTCGGCAACACCCGCGACCACGTGTCGCCGCCACGCCAGCCTGCGAAGCATTTTCCGGTAGGGCTGCGGCTCTGGCGACAGCTCCCATGCCCGAAGAGCCAGGAGGGAAAGCCGTGCCTCGTTGGAACGCTCTTTGGCAGCCGCTCGCGTGGCCCCACAGCCCGTGGGGCTGCGGGCTTTCCGGCGGCCGTCAGCCTCGGCGACATCGGCGCCCACGTGGCGCCGCCGCGTCAGCCTGCAAAGCATTTTTCGGTAGGGCCACGGCTCTGGCGACAGCTCCCACGCCCGTAGAGCCAGGAGGGAAAGCCGTGCCTCGTTGGAAAGCTCTTTGGCAGCCGCTCGCGTGGCCCCACAGCCCGTGGGGCTGCTGGCTTTCCGGCGGCCGTCAGCCTCGGCGACACCGGCGCCCACGTGGCGCCGCCGTGCCAGCCTGCGAAGCATTTTCCGGTGGGACCGCGGCTCTGGCGACTGCTCCCACGCCCGAAGAGCCAGGAGGGAAAGCCGTGCCTCGTTGGAAAGCTCTTTGGCAGCCGCTCGTGTGGCCCCACAGCCCGTGGGGCTGCGGGCTTTCCGGCGGCCGTCAGCCTCGGCGACACCGGCGCCCACGTGGCGCCGCTGCGCCAGCCTGCGAAGCATTTTCCGGTAGGGCCGCGGCTCTGGCGACAGCTCCCACACCCGAAGAGCCAGGAGGGAAAGCCATGCCTCCTTGGAAAGCCCTTTGGCAGCCGCTCGCGTGGCCCCACAGCCCGTGGGGCTGCGGGCCTTCCGGCGGCCGTCAGCCTCGGCGACACCGGCGCCCACGTGGCGCCGCCGCGCCAGCCTGCGAAGCATTTTCCAGTAGGGCCGCGGCTCTGGCGACAGCTCCCACACCCGAAGAGCCAGGAGGGAAAGCCGTGCCTCCTTGGAAAGCTCTTTGGCAGCCGCTCGCGTGGCCCCACAGCCCGTGGGGCTGCGGGCTTTCCGGCGGCCGTCAGCCTCGGCGACACCGGCGCCCACGTGGCGCCGCCGCGCCAGCCTGCAAAGCATTTATCGGTAGGGCCGCGTCTCTGGCGACAGCTCCCACGCCCGAAGAGCCAGGAGGGAAAGCTGTGCCTCGTTGGAAAGCTCTTTGGCAGCCGCTCGCGTGGCCCCACAGCCCGTGGGGCTGCGGGCTTTCCGGCGGCCGTCAGACTCGGCGACACCTGCGACCACGTACCGCCGCGGCGCCAGCCTGCGAAGCATTTTCCGGTAGGGCCGCGGCTCTGGCGACAGCTCCCACGCCCGAAGAGCCAGGAGGGAAAGCCGTGCCACCTTGGAAAGCTCTTTGGCAGCCGCTCGCGTGGCCCCACAGCCCGTGGGGCTGCGGGCTTTCCGGCGGCCATCAGCCTCGGCGACATCGGCGCCCACGTGGGGCCACCACGCCACCCTGCGAAGCATTTTCCGGTAGGGCCGCAGCTCTGGCGACAGCTCCCACGCCCGAAGAGCCAGGAGGGAAAGCCGTGCCTCGTTGGAAAGCTCTTTGGCAGCCGCTCGCGTGGCCCCACAGCCCGTGGTGCTGCGGGCTTTCCGGCGGCCGTCAGCCTCGACACCACCGGCGCCCACGTGGCGCCGCCGCGCCAGCCTGCGAAGCATTTTCCGGTAGGGCCGCGGCTCTGGCGACAGCTCCCACGCCCGAAGAGCCAGGAGGGAAAGCCGTGCCTCGTTAGAAAGCTCTTTGACAGCCGCTCGCGTGGCCCCACAGCCCGTGGGGCTGCGGGGTTTCCGGCGGCCATCAGCCTCGGCGACATTGGCGTCAAGAAGGCGCCACCGCGCCAGCCTGCGAAGCATTTTCCGGTAGGGCCGCGGCTCTGGCGACAGCTCCCACGCCCGAAGAGCCAGGAGGGAAAGCCGTGCCTCCTTGGAAAGCTCTTTGGCAGTCGCTCGCGTGGCCCCACAGCACATGGGGCTGCGGGCTTTCGGGCAGCCGTCAGCCTCGGCGACACCTGCGACCACGTGTCGCCGCCATGCCAGCCTGCGAAGCATTTTCCGGTAGGGCCGCGGCTCTGGCGACAGCTCCCACGCCCGAAGAGCCAGGAGGGAAAGCCGTGCCTCGTTGGAACGCTCTTTGGCAGCCGCTCGCGTGGCCCCACAGCCCGTGGGGCTGCGGGCTTTCCGGCGGCCGTCAGCCTCGGCGACACCTGCGACCACGTGTCGCCGCGACGCCAGCCTGCGAAGCATTTTCCGGTAGGGCCGCGGCTCTGGCGACAGCTCCCACGCCCGAAGAGCCAGGAGGGAAAGCCGTGCCTCCTTGGAAAGCTCTTTGGCAGCCGCTCGTGTGGCCCCACAGCCCGTGGGGCTGCGGGCTTTCCGGCGGCCGTCAGCCTCTGCGACACCGGCGCCCACGTGGCGCCGCCGCGCCAGCCTGCGAAGCATTTTCCGGTAGGGCCGCGGCTCTGGCGACAGCTCCCACGCGCGAAGAGCCAGGAGGGAAAGCCGTGCCTCCTTGGAAAGCTCTTTGGCAGCCGCTCACGTGGCCCCACAGCCCGTGGGGCTGCGGGCTTTCCGGCGGCCGTCAGCCTCGGCGACACCTGCGACCACGTAGCGCCGCGGCGCCAGCCTGCGAAGCATTTTCTGGTAGGGCCGCGGTTCTAGCGACAGCTCCCACGCCCGAAGAGCCAGGAGGGAAAGCCGTGCCTCCTTGGAAAGCTCTTTGGCAGCCGCTCGCGTGGCCCCACAGCCCGTGGGGCTGCGGGCTTTCCGGCGGCCGTCAGCTTCGACACCTCCGGCGCCCACGTGGCGCCGCCGCACCAGCCTGCGAAGCATTTTCCGGTAGGGCCGCGGCTCTGGCGACAGCTCCCACGCCCGAAGAGCCAGGAGGGAAAGCCATGCCTCCTTGGAAAGCTCTTTGGCAGCCGCTCGCGTGGCCCCACAGCCCGTGGGGCTGCGGGCTTTCCGGCGACCGTCAGCCTCGGCGACACCGGCGCCCACGTGGCGCCACCGCGCCAGCCTGCAAAGCATTTTCCGGTAGGGCCGCGGCTCTGGCGACAGCTCCCACGCCCGAAGAGCCAGGAGGGAAAGCTGTGCCTCGTTGGAAAGCTCTTTGGCAGCCGCTCGCGTGGCCCCACAGCCCGTGGGGCTGCTGGCTTTCCGGCGGCCGTCAGCCTCGGCGACACCTGCGACCACGTGGCGCCGCCACGCCAGCCGGCGAAGCATTTTCCGCTAGGGCCACGGCTCTGGCGACAGCTCCCACGCCCGAAGAGCCAGGAGGGAAAGCCGTGCCTCGTTGGAAAGCTCTTTGGCAGCCACTCGTGTGGCCCCACAGCCCGTGGGGCTGCGGGCTTTCCGGCGGCCGTCAGCCTCGACACCACCGGCGCCCACGTGGCGCCGCCGCGCCAGCCTGCGAAGCATTTTCTGGTAGGGCCGCAGCTCTGGCGACAGCTCCCACGCCCGAAGAGCCAGGAGGGAAAGCCGTGCCTCCTTGGAAACCTCTTTGGCAGCCGCTCGTGTGGCCCCACAGCCCGTGGGGCTGCGGGCTTTCCGGCGGCCGTCAGCCTCTGCGACACCGGCGCCCACGTGGCGCCGCTGCGCCAGCCTGCGAAGTATTTTCCGGTAGGGCCGCGGCTCTGGCGACAGCTCCCACGCCCGAAGAGCCAGGAGGGAAAGCCGTGCCTGGTTGGAAAGCTCTTTGGCAGCCGCTCGCGTGGCCCCACAGCCCGTGGGGCTGCGGGCTTTCCGGCGGCCGTCAGCCTCGGCGACACCTGCGACCACGTAGCGCCGCGGCGCCAGCCTGCGAAGCATTTTCTGGTAGGGCCGCGGTTCTAGCGACAGCTCCCACGCCCGAAGAGCCAGGAGGGAAAGCCGTGCCTCCTTGGAAAGCTCTTTGGCAGCCGCTCGCGTGGCCCCACAGCCCGTGGGGCTGCGGGCTTTCCGGCGGCCGTCAGCTTCGACACCTCCGGCGCCCACGTGGCGCCGCCGCACCAGCCTGCGAAGCATTTTCCGGTAGGGCCGCGGCTCTGGCGACAGCTCCCACGCCCGAAGAGCCAGGAGGGAAAGCCGTGCCTCCTTGGAAAGCTCTTTGGCAGCCGCTCGCGTGGCCCCACAGCCCGTGGGGCTGCGGGCTTTCCGGCCGCCGTCAGCCTCGGCGACACCGGCGCCCACCTGGCGCCACCGCGCCAGCCTGCAAAGCATTTTCCGGTAGGGCCGCGGCTCTGGCGACAGCTCCCACGCCCGAAGAGCCAGGAGGGAAAGCTGTGCCTCGTTGGAAAGCTCTTTGGCAGCCGCTCGCGTGGCCCCACAGCCCGTGGGGCTGCTGGCTTTCCGGCGGCCGTCAGCCTCGGCGACACCTGCGACCACGTGGCGCCGCCCCGCCAGCCTGCGAAGCATTTTCCGCTAGGGCCGCGGCTCTGGCGACAGCTCCCACGCCCGAAGAGCCAGGAGGGAAAGCCGTGCCTCGTTGGAAAGCTCTTTGGCAGCCGCTCGCGTGGCCCCACAGCCCGTGGGGCTGCGGGCTTTCCGGCGGCCGTCAGCCTCGGCGACACCGGCGACCACGTGGCGCCGCCGCGCCAGCCTGCGAAGCATTTTCCGGTAGGGCCGCGGCTCTGGCGACAGCTCCCACGCCCGAAGAGCCAGGAGGGAAAGCTGTGCCTCGTTGGAAACCTCTTTGGCAGCCGCTCGCGTGGCCCCACAGCCCATGGGGCTGCGGGCTTTCCGGCGGCCGTCAGCCTCGGCGACACCTGCGACAACGTAGCGCCGCGGCGCCAGCCTGCGAAGCATTTTCTGGTAGGGCCGCGGCTCTGGCGACAGCTCCCACGCCCGAAGAGCCAGGAGGGAAAGCCGTGCCTCCTTGGAAAGCTCTTTGGCAGCCGCTCGCGTGGCCCCACAGCCCGTGGGGCTGCGGGCTTTCCGGCGGCCGTCAGCCTCGGCGACACCGGCGCCCACGTGGCGCCACCGCGCCAGCCTGCAAAGCATTTTCCGGTAGGTCCGCGGCTCTGGCGACAGCTCCCACGCCCGAAGAGCCAGGAGGGAAAGCCGTGCCTCGTTAGAAAGCTCTTTGGCAGCCGCTCGCATGGCCCCACAGCCCGTGGGGCTGCGGGCTTTCCGGCGACCGTCAGCCTCGGCGACACCGGCGCCCACGTGGCGCCGCCGCGCCAGCCTGCGAAGCATTTTCCGGTAGGACCGCGGCTCTGGCGACAGCTCCCACGCCCGAAGAGCCAGGAGGGAAATCCCTGCCTCGTTGGAAAGCGCTTTGGCAGCCGCTCGCGTGGCCCCACAGCCCGTGGGGCTGCGGGCTTTCCGGCGGCCGTCAGCCTCGGCGACACCGGCGCCCACGTGGCGCCACCGCGCCAGCCTGCAAAGCATTTTCCGGTAGGGCCGCAGCTCTGGCGACAGCTCCCACGCCCGAAGAGGCAGGAGGGAAAGCCGTGCCTCCTTGGAAAGCTCTTTGGCAGCCGCTCACGTGGCCCCACAGCCCGTGGGGCTGCGGGCTTTCCGGCGGCCGTCAGCCTCGACACCACCGGCGCCCACGTGGCGCCGCCGCGCCAGACTGCGAAGCATTTTCCGGTAGGGCCGCGGCTCTGGCGACAGCTCCCACGCCCGAAGAGCCAGGAGGGAAAGCCGTGCCTCGTTAGAAAGCTCTTTGACAGCCGCTCGCGTGGCCCCACAGCCCGTGGGGCTGCGGGCTTTCCGGCGGCCGTCAGCCTCGGCGACAGCGGCGTCAAGAAGGCGCCGCCGCGCCAGCCTGTGAACCATTTTCCGGTAGGGCCGCGGCTCTGGCGACAGCTCCCACGCCCGAAGAGCCAGGAGGGAAAGCCGTGCCTCCTTGGAAAGCTCTTTGGCAGTCGCTCGCGTGGCCCCACAGCACATGGGGCTGCGGGCTTTCCGGCAGCCGTCAGCCTCGGCGACACCTGCGACCACGTGTCGCCGCCACGCCAGCCTGCGAAGCATTTTCCGGTAGGGCCGCGGCTCTGGCGACAGCTCCCACACCCGAAGAGCCAGGAGGGAAAGCCGTGCCTCCTTGGAAAGCTCTTTGGCAGCCGCTCGCGTGGCCCCACAGCCCGTGGGGCTGCGGGCTTTCCGGCGGCCGTCAGCCTCGGCGACACCGGCGAACACGTGGCGCCGCCGCGCCAGCCTGCAAAGCATTTTTCGGTAGGGCCGCGGCTCTGGCGACAGCTCCCACGCCCGAAGAGCCAGGAGGGAAAGCTGTGCCTCGTTGGAAACCTCTTTGGCAGCCGCTCGCGTGGCCCCACAGCCCGTGGGGCTGCGGGCTTTCCGGCGGCCGTCAGCCTCGGCGACACCTGCGACAACGTAGCGCCGCGGCGCCAGCCTGCGAAGCATTTTCCGGTAGGGCCGCGGCTCTGGCGACAGCTCCCACGCCCGAGGAGTCAGGAGGGAAAGCCGTGCCTCGTTGGAAAGCTCTTTGGCAGCCGCTCGCGTGGCCCCACAGCCCGTGGGGCTGCGGGCTTTCCGGCGGCCGTCAGCCTCGGCGACACCGGCGCCCACGTGGCGCCACCGCGCCAGCCTGCAAAGCATTTTTCGGTAGGGCCGCGGCTCTGGCGACAGCTCCCACGCCCAAAGAGCCAGGAGGGAAAGGCGTGCCTCGTTAGAAAGCTCTTGGGCAGCCGCTCGCATGGCCCCACAGCCCGTGGGGCTGCGGGCTTTCCGGCGACCGTCAGCCTCGGCGACACCGGTGCCCACGTGGCGCCGCCGCGCCAGCCTGCGAAGCATTTTCCGGTAGGACCGCGGCTCTGGCGACAGCTCCCACGCCCGAAGAGCCAGGAGGGAAAGCCCTGCCTCGTTGGAAAGCGCTTTGGCAGCCGCTCGCGTGGCCCCACAGCCCGTGGGGCTGCGGGCTTTCCGGCGGCCGTCAGCCTCGGCGACACCGGCGCCCACGTGGCGCCACCGCGCCAGCCTGCAAAGCATTTTCCGGTAGGGCCGCAGCTCTGGCGACAGCTCCCACGCCCGAAGAGCCAGGAGGGAAAGCCGTGCCTCCTTGGAAAGCTCTTTGGCAGCCGCTCACGTGGCCCCACAGCCCGTGGGGCTGCGGGCTTTCCGGCGGCCGTCAGCCTCGGCGACACCTGTGCCCAAGTGGCGACGCCACGCCAGCCTGCGAAGCATTTTCCGGTAGGGCCGCAGCTCTGGCGACAGCTCCCACGCCCGAAGAGCCAGGAGGGAAAGCCGTGCCTCGTTGGAAAGCTCTTTGGCAGCCGCTCGCGTGGCCCCACAGCCCGTGGTGCTGCGGGCTTTCCGGCGGCCGTCAGCCTCGACACCACCGGCGCCCACGTGGCGCCGCCGCGCCAGCCTGCGAAGCATTTTCCGGTAGGGCCGCGGCTCTGGCGACAGCTCCCACGCCCGAAGAGCCAGGAGGGAAAGCCGTGCCTCGTTAGAAAGCTCTTTGACAGCCGCTCGCGTGGCCCCACAGCCCGTGGGGCTGCGGGCTTTCCGGCGGCCATCAGCCTCGGCGACATTGGCGTCAAGAAGGCGCCACCGCGCCAGCCTGCGAAGCATTTTCCGGTAGGGCCGCGGCTCTGGCGACAGCTCCCACGCCCGAAGAGCCAGGAGGGAAAGCCGTGCCTCCTTGGAAAGCTCTTTGGCAGTCGCTCGCGTGGCCCCACAGCACATGGGGCTGCGGGCTTTCCGGCAGCCGTCAGCCTCGGCGACACCTGCGACCACGTGTCGCCGCCATGCCAGCCTGCGAAGCATTTTCCGGTAGGGCCGCGGCTCTGGCGACAGCTCCCACGCCCGAAGAGCCAGGAGGGAAAGCCGTGCCTCGTTGGAACGCTCTTTGGCAGCCGCTCGCGTGGCCCCACAGCCCGTGGGGCTGCGGGCTTTCCGGCGGCCGTCAGCCTCGGCGATACCTGCGAATACGTAGCGCCGCGGCGCCAGCCTGCGAAGCATTTTCCGGTAGGGCCGCGGCTCTGGCGACAGCTCCCACGCCCGAAGAGCCAGGAGGGAAAGCCGTGCCTCCTTGGAAAGCTCTTTGGCAGCCGCTCGTGTGGCCCCACAGCCCGTGGGGCTGCGGGCTTTCCGGCGGCCGTCAGCCTCTGCGACACCGGCGCCCACGTGGCGCCGCCGCGCAGCCTGCGAAGCATTTTCCGGTAGGGCCGCGGCTCTGGCGACAGCTCCCACGCGCGAAGAGCCAGGAGGGGAAAGCCGTGCCTCCTTGGAAAGCTCTTTGGCAGCCGCTCACGTGGCCCCACAGCCCGTGGGGCTGCGGGCTTTCCGGCGGGCCGTCAGCCTCGGCGACACCTGCGACCACGTAGCGCCGCGGCGCCAGCCTGCGAAGCATTTTCTGGTAGGGCCGCGGTTCTAGCGACAGCTCCCACGCCCGAAGAGCCAGGAGGGAAAGCCGTGCCTCGTTGGAAAGCTCTTTGGCAGCCGCTCGCGTGGCCCCACAGCCCGTGGGGCTGCGGGCTTTCCGGCAGCCGTCACGCTTCGACACCCTCCGGCGCCCACGTGGCCGCCGCCGCACCAGCCTGCGAAGCATTTTCCGGTAGGGCCGCGGCTCTGGCGACAGCTCCCACGCCCGAAGAGCCAGGGAGGGAAAGCCATGCCCTCCTTGGAAAGCTCTTTGGCAGCCGCTCGCGTGGCCCCACAGCCCGTGGGGCTGCGGGCTTTCCGGCGACCGTCAGCCTCGGCGACACCGGCGCCCACGTGGCGCCACCGCGCGCCAGCCTGCAAAGCATTTTCCGGTAGGGCCGCGGCTCTGGCGACAGCTCCCACGCCCGAAGAGCCAGGAGGGAAAGCTGTTGCCTCGTTGGAAAAGCTCTTTGGCAGCCGCTCGCGTGGCCCCACAGCCCGTGGGGCTGCTGGCTTTCCGGCGGCCGTCAGCCTCGGCGACACCTGCGACCACGTGGCGCCGCCACGCCAGCCGGCGAAGCATTTTCCGCTAGGGCCGCGGCTCTGGCGACAGCTCCCACGCCCGAAGAGCCAGGAGGGAAAGCCGTGCCTCGTTGGAAAGCTCTTTGGCAGCCACTCGTGTGGCCCCACAGCCCGTGGGGCTGCGGGCTTTCCGGCGGCCCGTCAGCCTCGACACCACCGGCGCCCACGTGGCGCCGCCGCGCCAGCCTGCGAAGCATTTTCTGGTAGGGCCGCAGCTCTGGCGACAGCTCCCACGCCCGAAGAGCCAGGAGGGAAAGCCGTGCCTCCTTGGAAACCTCTTTGGCAGCCGCTCGTGTGGCCCCCACAGCCCGTGGGGCTGCGGGCTTTCCGGCGGCCGTCAGCCTCTGCGACACCGGCGCCCACGTGGCGCCGCTGCGCCAGCCTGCGAAGCATTTTCCGGTAGGGCCGCAGGCTCTGGCGACAGCTCCACGCCGAAGAGCCAGGAGGGAAAGCCGTGCCTGGTTGGAAAGCTCTTTGGCAGCCGCTCGCGTGGACCCCCACAGCCCGTGGGGCTGCGGGCTTTCCGGCGGCCGTCAGCCTCGGCGGACACCTGCGACCACGTAGCGCCGCGGCGCCAGCCTGCGAAGCATTTTCTGGTAGGGCCGCGGTTTCTAGCGACAGCTCCCACGCCCGAAGAGCCAGGAGGGAAAGCCGTGCCTCCTTGGAAAGCTCTTTGGCAGCCGCTCGCGTTGCCCCACAGCCCGTGGGGGCTGCGGGCTTTCCGGCGGCCGTCAGCTTCGACACCTCCGGCGCCCACGTGGCGCCGCCCGCACCAGTCCTGCGAAGCATTTTCCGGTAGGGCCGCGGCTCTGGCGACAGCTCCCACGCCTCCGAAGAGCCAGGAGGGAAAGCCGTGCCTCCTTGAAAGCTCTTTGGCAGCCGCTCGCGTGGCCCCACAGCCCGTGGGGCTGCGGGCTTTCCGGCCGCCGTTCAGCCTCGGCGACACCTGGCGCCCACGTGGCGCCACCGCGCCCAGCCTGCAAAGCATTTTCCGGTAGGGCCGCGGCTCTGGCGACAGCTCCCACGCCCGAAGAGCCAGGAGGGAAAGCTGTGCCTCGTTGGAAAGCTCTTTGGCAGCCGCTCGCGTGGCCCCACAGCCCGTGGGGCTGCTGGCTTTCCGGCGGCCGTCAGCCTCGGCGACACCTGCGACCACGTGGCGCCGCCCCGCCAGCCTGCGAAGCATTTTCCCGCTAGGGCCGCGCGCTCTGGCGACAGCTCCCACAGCCCGAAGAGCCAGGAGGGAAAGCCGTGCCTCGTTGGAAAGCTCTTTGGCAGCCGCTCGCGTGGCCCCACAGCCCGTGGGGCTGCGGGCTTTCCGGCGGCCGTCAGCCTCGGCGACACCGGCGACCACGTGGCGCCGCCCGCCGCGCCAGCCTGCGAAGCATTTTCCGGTAGGGCCGCGGCTCTGGCGACAGCTCCCACGCCCGAAGAGCCAGGAGGGAAAGCTGTGCCTCGTTGGAAACCTCTTTGGCAGCCGCTCGCGTGGCCCCACAGCCCGTGGGGCTGCGGGCTTTCCGGCGGCCGTCAGCCCTCGGCGACACCTGCGACAACGTAGCGCGGTAGGGCCGCGGCTCTGGCGACAGCTCCCACGCCCGAAGAGCCAGGAGGGAAAGCCGTGCCTCCTTGGAAAGCTCTTTGGCAGCCGCTCGCGTGGCCCCACAGCCCGTGGGGCTGCGGGCTTTCCGGCGGCCGTCAGTCTCGGCGACACCGGCGCCCACGTGGCGCCACCGCGCCAGCCTGCAAAGCATTTTCCGGTACGGCCGCGGCTCTGGCGACAGCTCCCACGCCCGAAGAGCCAGGAGGGAAAGCCGTGCCTCGTTAGAAAGCTCTTTGGCAGCCGCTCGCATGGCCCCACAGCCCGTGGGGCTGCGGGCTTTCCGGCGACCGTCAGCCTCGGCGACACCGGCGCCCACGTGGCGCCGCCGCGCCAGCCTGCAAAGCATTTTCCGGTAGGACCGCGGCTCTGGCGACAGCTCCCACGCCCGAAGAGCCAGGAGGGAAATCCCTGCCTCGTTGGAAAGCGCTTTGGCAGCCGCTCGCGTGGCCCCCACAGCCCGTGGGGCTGCGGGCTTTCCGGCGGCCGTCAGCCTCGGCGACACCGGCGCCCACGTGGCGCCACCGCGCGCCAGCCTGCAAAGCATTTTCCGGTAGGGCCGCAGCTCTGGCGACAGCTCCCACGCCCGAAGAGGCAGGAGGGGGAAAGCCGTGCCTCCTTGGAAAGCTCTTTGGCAGCCGCTCACGTGGCCCCACAGCCCGTGGGGCTGCGGGCTTTCCGGCGGCCGTCAGCCTCGACACCACCGGCGCCCACGTGGCGCCGCCGCGCCAGCCTGCGAAGCATTTTCCGGTAGGGCCGCGGCTCTGGCGACAGCTCCCACGCCCGAAGAGCCAGGAGGGAAAGCCGTGCCTCGTTAGAAAGCTCTTTGACAGCCGCTCGCGTGGCCCCCACAGCCCGTGGGGCTGCGGGCTTTCCGGCGGGCCCGTCAGCCTCGGCGACAGCGGCGTCAAGAAGGCGCCACCGCGCCCAGCCTGTGAACCATTTTCCGGTAGGGCCGCGGCTCTGGCGACAGCTCCCACGCCCGAAGAGCCAGGAGGGAAAGCCGTGCCTCCTTGGAAAGCTCTTTGGCAGTCGCTCGCGTGGCCCCACAGCACATGGGGGCTGCGGGCTTTCCGGCAGCCGTCAGCCTCGGCGACACCTGCGACCACGTGTCGCCGCCACGCCAGCCTGCGAAGCATTTTCCGGTAGGGCCGCGGCTCTGGCGACAGCTCCCACACCCGAAGAGCCAGGAGGGAAAGCCGTGCCTCCTTGGAAAGCTCTTTGGCAGCCGCTCGCGTGGCCCCACAGCCCGTGGGGCTGCGGGCTTTCCGGCGGCCGTCAGCCTCGGCGACACCGGCGAACACGTGGCGCCGCCGCGCCAGCCTGCAAAGCATTTTTCGTAGGGCCGCGGCTCTGGCGACAGCTCCCACGCCCGAAGAGCCAGGAGGGGAAAGCTGTGCCTCGTTGGAAAGCTCTTTGGCAGCCGCTCGCGTGGCCCCACAGCCCGTGGGGCTGCGGGCTTTCCGGCGGGCCGTCAGCCTCGGCGACACCTGCGACAACGTAGCGCCGCGGCGCCAGCCTGCGAAGCATTTTCCGGTAGGGCCGCGGCTCTGGCGACAGCTCCCACGCCCGAAGAGTCAGGAGGGAAAGCCGTGCCTCGTTGGAAAGCTCTTTGGCAGCCGCTCGCGTGGCCCCACAGCCCGTGGGGCTGCGGGCTTTCCGGCGGCCGTCAGCCTCGGCGACACCGGCGCCCACGTGGGCGCCACCGCGCCAGCCTGCAAAGCATTTTTCGGTAGGGCCGCGGCTCTGGCGACAGCTCCCACGCCCAAAGAGCCAGGAGGGAAAGGCGTGCCTCGTTAGAAAGCTCTTTGGCAGCCGCTCGCATGGCCCCACAGCCCGTGGGGCTGCGGGCTTTCCGGCGACCGTCAGCCTCGGCGACACCGGTGCCCACGTGGCGCCGCCGCGCCAGCCTGCGAAGCATTTTCCGGTAGGACCGCGGCTCTGGCGACAGCTCCCATGCCCGAAGAGCCAGGAGGGAAAGCCCTGCCTCGTTGGAAAGCGCTTTGGCAGCCGCTCGCGTGGCCCCACAGCCCCGTGGGGCTGCGGGCTTTCCGTGCGGACGTCAGCCTCGGCGACACCGGCGCCCACGTGGCGCCACCGCGCCAGCCTGCAAAGCATTTTCCGGTAGGGCCGCAGCTCTGGCGACAGCTCCCACGCCCGAAGAGCCAGGAGGGAAAGCCGTGCCTCCTTGGAAAGCTCTTTGGCAGCCGCTCACGTGGCCCCACAGCCCGTGGGGGCTGCGGGCTTTCCGGCGGCCGTCAGCCTCGGCGACACCTGTGCCCAAGTGGCGACGCCACGCCAGCCTGCGAAGCATTTTCCGGTAGGGCCGCGGCTCTGGCGACAGCTCCCACACACGAAGAGCCAGGAGGGAAAGCCGTGCCTCCTTGGAAAGCTCTTTGGCAGCCGCTCGCGTTGCCCCACAGCCCGTGGGGCTGCGGGCTTTCCGGCGGCCGTCAGCCTCGGCGACACCTGCGACCACGTGTCGCCGCCACGCCAGCCTGCGAAGCATTTTCCGGTAGGGCCACGGCTCTGGCGACAGCTCCCACGCCCGTAGAGCCAGGAGGGAAAGCCGTGCCTCGTTGGAACGCTCTTTGGCAGCCGCTCGCGTGGCCCCCACAGCCCGTGGGGCTGCGGGCTTTCCGGCGGCCGTCAGCCTCGGCGACACCGGCGCCCACGTGGCGCCGCCGTGCCAGCCTGCGAAGCATTTTCCGCTAGGGACCGCGGCTCTGGCGACAGCTCCCACGCCCGAAGAGCCAGGAGGGAAAGCCGTGCCTCGTTGGAAAGCTCTTTGGCAGCCGCTCGTGTGGCCCCACAGCCCGTGGGGCTGCGGGCTTTCCGGCGGCCGTCAGCCTCGGCGACACCGGCGCCCACGTGGCGCCGCTGCGCCAGCCTGCGAAGCATTTTCCGGTAGGGCCGCGGCTCTGGCGACAGCTCCCACACCCGAAGAGCCAGGAGGGAAAGCCATGCCTCCTTGGAAAGCTCTTTGGCAGCCGCTCGCGTGGCCCCACAGCCCGTGGGGCTGCGGGCTTTCCGGCGGCCGTCAGCCTCGGCGACACCGGCGCCCACGTGGCGCCGCCGCGCCAGCCTGCAAAGCATTTTTCGGTAGGGCCGCGGCTCTGGCGACAGCTCCCACGCCCGAAGAGCCAGGAGGGAAAGCTGTGCCTCGTTGGAAAGCTCTTTGGCAGCCGCTCGCGTGGCCCCACAGCCCGTGGGGCTGCGGGCTTTTCCGGCGGCCGTCAGACTCGGCGACACCTGCGACCACGTAGCGCCGCGGCGCCAGCCTGCGAAGCATTTTCCGGTAGGGCCGCGGCTCTGGCGACAGCTCCCACGCCCGAAGAGCCAGGAGGGAAAGCCGTGCCTCGTTGGAAAGCTCTTTGGCAGCCGCTCGCGTGGCCCCACAGCCCGTGGTGCTGCGGGCTTTCCGGCGGCCGTCAGCCTCGACACCACCGGCGCCCACGTGGCGCCGCCGCGCCAGCCTGCGAAGCATTTTCCGGTAGGGCCGCGGCTCTGGCGACAGCTCCCATGCCCGAAGAGGCAGGAGGGAAAGCCGTGCCTCGTTGGAACGCCCTTTGGCAGCCGCTCGCGTGGCCCCACAGCCCGTGGGGCTGCGGGCTTTCCGGCGGCCGTCAGCCTCGGCGACACCGGCGTCAAGAAGGCGCCACCGCGCCAGCCTGCGAAGCATTTTCCGGTAGGGCCGCGGCTCTGGCGACAGCTCCCACGCCCGAAGAGCCAGGAGGGAAAGCCGTTGCCTCCTTGGAAAGCTCTTTGGCAGTCGCTCGCGTGGCCCCACAGCACATGGGGCTGCGGGCTTTCCGGCAGCCGTCAGCCTCGGCGACACCTGCGACCACGTGTCGCCGCCACGCCAGCCTGCGAAGCATTTTCCGGTAGGGCCGCGGCTCTGGCGACAGCTCCCACGCCCGAAGAGCCAGGAGGGAAAGCCGTGCCTCGTTGGAACGCTCTTTGGCAGCCGCTCGCGTGGCCCCACAGCCCGTGGGGCTGCGGGCTTTCCGGCGGCCGTCAGCCTCGGCGATACCTGCGACTACGTAGCGCCGCGGCGCCAGCCTGCGAAGCATTTTCCGGTAGGGCCGCGGCTCTGGCGACAGCTCCCACGCCCGAAGAGCCAGGAGGGAAAGCCATGCCTCCTTGGAAAGCACTTTGGCAGCCGCTCGCGTGGCCCCACAGCCCGTGGGGCTGCGGGCTTTCCGGCGGCCGTCAGCCTCGACACCACCGGCGCCCACGTGGCGCCGCCGCGCCAGCCTGCGAAGCATTTTCCGGTAGGGCCGCGGCTCTGGCGACAGCTCCCACGCCCGAAGAGCCAGGAGGGAAAGCCGTGCCTCGTTAGAAAGCTCTTTGACAGCCGCTCGCGTGGCCCCACAGCCCGTGGGGCTGCGGGCTTTCCGGCGGCCATCAGCCTCGGCGACACCGGCGTCAAGAAGGCGCCACACGCGCCAGCCTGCGAAGCATTTTCCGGTAGGGCCGCGGCTCTGGCGACAGCTCCCACGCCCGAAGAGCCAGGAGGGAAAGCCGTGCCTCCTTGGAAAGCTCTTTGGCAGCCGCTCGCGTGGCCCCACAGCCCGTGGGGCTGCGGGCTTTCCGGCGGCCGTCAGCTTCGACACCTCCGGCGCCCACGTGGCGCCGCCGCACCAGCCTGCGAAGCATTTTCCGGTAGGGCCGCGGCTCTGGCGACAGCTCCCACGCCCGAAGAGCCAGGAGGGAAAGCCGTGCCTCCTTGGAAAGCTCTTTGGCAGCCGCTCGCGTGGCCCCACAGCCCGTGGGGCTGCGGGCTTTCCGGCGACCGTCAGCCTCGGCGACACCGGCGCCCACGTGGCGCCACCGCGCCAGCCTGCAAAGCATTTTCCGGTAGGGCCGCGGCTCTGGCGACAGCTCCCATGCCCGAAGAGCCAGGAGGGAAAGCTGTGCCTCGTTGGAAAGCTCTTTGGCAGCCGCTTGCGTGGCCCCACAGCCCCGTGGGGCTGTGGGCTTTCCGTCGGCCGTCAGCCTCGGTGACACCTGCGACCATGTAGCGCCGCGGCGCTAGCCTGCGAAGCATTTTCCGGTAGGGCCGCGGCTCTGGCGACAGCTCCCACGCCCGAAGAGCCAGGAGGGAAAAGCCGTGCCCTCGTTGGAAAGCTCTTTGGCAGCCGCTCGCGTGGCCCCACAGCCCGTGGGGCTGCGGGCTTTCCGGCGGCCATCAGCCTCGGCGACACCGCGCCCACGTGGCGCCGCCACGCCACCCTGCGAAGCATTTTCCGGTAGGGCCGCGGCTCTGGCGACAGCTCCGACGCCCAAAGAGCCAGGAGGGAAAGCTGTGCCTCCTTGGAAAGCTCTTTGGCAGCCGCTCGCGTGGCCCCACAGCCCGTGGGGCTGCGGGCTTTCCGGCGGCCGTCAGCCTCGACACCACCGGCGCCCACGTGGCGCCGCCGCGCCAGCCTGCGAAGCATTTTCCGGTAGGGCCGCGGCTCTGGCGACAGCTCCCACACCGGAAGAGCCAGGATGGAAAGCCGTGCCTCCTTGGAAAGCTCTTTGGCAGCCGCTCGCGTGGCCCCACAGCCCGTGGGGCTGCGGGCTTTCCGGCGGCCATCAGCCTCGGCGACATCGGCGCCAAGGTGGCGCCACCCCGCGCCAGCCTGCGAAGCATTTTCCGGTAGGGCCGCGGCTCTGGCGACAGCTCCCACGCCCGAAGAGCCAGGAGGGGAAAGCCGTGCCTCTTTGGAACGCTCTTTGGCAGCCGCTCGCGTGGCCCCCACAGCCCCGTGGGGCTGCGGGCTTTCCGGCGGCCGTCAGCCTCGGCGACACCGGCGCCCACGTGGCGCCGCCGCGTCAGCCTGCAAAGCATTTTTCGGTAGGGCCGCGTCTCTGGCGACAGCTCCCACGCCCGAAGAGCCAGGAGGGAAAGCCGTGCCTCGTTGGAAAGCTCTTTGGCAGCCACTCGCGTGGCCCCACAGCCCGTGGGGCTGCGGGCTTTCCGGCGGCCGTCAACCTCGGCGACACCGGCGCCCACGTGGCGCCGCCGCGCCAGCCTGCGAAGCATTTTCCGGTAGGACCGCGGCTCTGGCGACAGCTCCCACGCCCGAAGAGCCAGGAGGGAAAGCCGTGCCTCGTTGGAAAGCTCTTTGGCAGCCGCTCGTGTGGCCCCACAGCCCGTGGGGCTGCGGGCTTTCCGGCGGGCCGTCAGCCCTCGGCGACACCCGGCGCCCACCGTGGCGCCGCTGCGCCAGCCTGCTAAGCATTTTCCGGTAGGGCCGCGGCTCTGGCGACAGCTCCCACACCCGAAGAGCCAGGAGGGAAAGCCATGCCTCGTTGGAAAGCTCTTTGGCAGCCGCTCGCGTGGCCCCACAGCCCGTGGGGCTGCGGGCTTTCCGGCGGCCGTCAGCCTCGGCGACACCGGCGCCCACGTGGCGCCGCCGCGCCAGCCTGCGAAGCATTTTCCGGTAGGGCCGCGGCTCTGGCAACAGCTCCCCACGCCCGAAGAGCCAGGAGGGAAAGCCGTGCCTCCTTGGAAAGCTCTTTGGCAGCCGCTCGCGTGGCCCCACAGCCCGTGGGGCTGCGGGCTTTCAGGCGGCCGTCAGCCTCGGCGACACCGGCGCCCACGTGGCGCCGCCGCGCCAGCCTGCAAAGCATTTTTCGGTAGGGCCCGCGGCTCTGGCGACAGCTCCCACGCCCGAAGAGCCAGGAGGGAAAGCCGTGCCTCGTTGGAAAGCTCTTTGGCAGCCGCTCGCGTGGCCCCACAGCCCGTGGGCTGCGGGCTTTCCGGCGGCCGTCAGCCTCGACACCACCGGCGCCCACGTGGCGCCGCCGCGCCAGCCTGCGAAGCATTTTCCGGTAGGGCCGCGGCTCTGGCGACAGCTCCCATGCCCGAAGAGGCAGGAGGGAAAGCCGTGCCTCGTTGGAACGCCCTTTGGCAGCCGCTCGCGTGGCCCCACAGCCCGTGGGGCTGCGGGCTT
>NW_026529834.1:0-39493 GCF_028500815.1 Rissa tridactyla | reverse complement strand
TCTCTGGGGTTTCATCGGGATGTGTCTCAAAGTGACAAGCATTCTGGTTGGTGTCAAGACAAAGGTCTTGTGCTTTGAGAGTATTACTCTCACAAATGAATCCTTGTTGGTCTCGTGAAACGCATGCGTCAACATCAGCAGTTTGCCATTTAGTCTCATTTTGTCGTGCCCAACCTCTGTGCTGTGTTGGATAGAGTAGAGCTCCTTGGTGATTCAACCCCAGTGCGATGATTGGGTATATGGTGGATACTGAGGCATTGCGTATCGTTAAGACAAAAGCTGTGGCTTTGCTCTCAGTGGGATCGTAGGTGAAATTAACCAGATACCACCAGGATTGAAATTTTCTCTCAAACTCAATTGCGTTATCCCATATTACTTTTCGAATTTCGGTGGGCAAGGTGCCTTCTTCACCTTCCCTTATGATTTATGAGTTTTTGCAAAACGCTTAACCAATCCGTTGGTGCATTCAACAATGCCATTAGCCTGAGGATAATAGGGAGTATGAAATACCCATCGAATCCCTTCTTCTTTGGCCCAATCTTGTACCACTGTAGCGGTAAAGTGTGAACCGTTATCACTTTGGATTTCCTCGGGAAAGGGAAGTGTGCTGAACCACCCTTTTAGGCCTTTCACTGTGTTGTCCCCAGCAGCTGATTTGAAGCCAGTGGCCATACTGAGGCTGGAGATAATCTCCACTCCGACTAGGACATATCTTTTCCCACCTGATGATCTCAAGGGCCCAATATAATCAATCTGCCATGAATGCCACAACATTTTCTTGTCCCGCATGTGTAAGGGAGGCGCCTTACTCGGATGATCTTTGCTGAGTCGTAGGCGACATTGTGACCAGGCAGTTACTACTTGTTCGCACAGCTTAACCGACACAGGCCACCCCCGGGCTAGACCTTCCTGATACAGATCAGCACGGCCTGTATGGCCAGGCTTAATATGTAACCATTCCCGACCATCATCTACAGTGTCAATTTGTTGTAGCCGCGTGAGGCTATCTACCTGTTGGTTGAACTGAGCAGTGATCGAGTTTGAACGATCGTGGCCTTTTACCCAAGCAACGTGCAATGGTCTCTGTCCTCCTATTTCCAACAGTTGCTTCCAACTGTCTGTCTCCCAGATTGGGACTCTATTCACCTGCCAATCATTGGCTGCCCAGTGTCCTAGCCATTCAGTGGCTCCTTTAAAAACAGCATATGAGTCAGTGTAAATGTAAGTAGCTCCATGTTGTGCAGCTAGTAGGACGGCTCTGAGTTCCCCTACTTGTGCCCTACCTTCTCCTGTTTCAATTGCTCTTTCCCCCGTTGCTACTTCCAGTGCTACGGCCTTGTATTTCCACTTACTGTTCTCACGGTGAGATGACACACCAGTAAACCACACTC
The DNA here is from genome assembly GCF_028500815.1 of Rissa tridactyla. NCBI lineage: Eukaryota > Metazoa > Chordata > Aves > Charadriiformes > Laridae > Rissa > Rissa tridactyla. The sequence goes on along the minus strand of NW_026529834.1, from coordinate 38,102 downwards.
CTGTAAGATCACTGCCTGCTTTCAGAGGAGGTGCTTCTTGGATTGGAGATGGTCTGTTTGGTGGGGGATTGGAACAATAGGGCACCATCTCTATCCTTCTGGAGCATGGATACTTTGATACTACCTTCAGAGACTGGCATGATATCATTAATGCCTTCTAAATAAGCATGCCACTTTCGAACTGTGGGTTTCTGGGCAATGCCAGCTGGTGGTGGTGTCCCTTTAAGGACCACATCTGGGAGGCGAAAAGGGCCCCGAACAATCACGCTCTGTTCTCTTCCTTATCTGCTCTGCTCGTTGCAATGCTCGCACCAGGGACAGTAAACCCTTCTCAAGTCTGAATAGCTGCTCTCAGTATCATTGAAGGCGTGGAGAGCAAAATTCTAATGGTCTCTCCGGTCCTGCTGGTCCCTTTGCCATAAATTACAACGGGAACCATGTTCACTGAGCCCCCATTCTACATGGACAGGGTCAGTTGGATGAATAGGACCAAGCTGTTGGAATAACCTTAGCTCCTTTATTAGTAATTGCAGAGCATTAGTGTGTTGTTCAGTCCACACCCAGGATTTACCCTTTTTTGGCAAGCTATGAAGGGGGCGAGCAATGATGGAAAAGCCAGGGATGTGTTTACGCCAATAACTTAAAGTTCCCAGGACTTGCTGTAACTCCTTCACGTGCTGGATGGATTCTGTCCATGCTTCTATTTTTTTCCAGGGTATCCTGAGGGACAGAAGCAGCTCCCTTAATCCACCAGACCCCCAGGAATTTAACTTCCTGTGCGGGTCCCTGACGCTTTGAGTCGGGAATTTCCAATCCAAATCATGATAATGTTTTTCGGATGTTTTCCATCACTGTCTTTAACACTTTCTTGGTTCTCTCCCCTATTAAGATGTCATCAATAATATATTGGTATACTGTACATCCCTGTGAAACAGGAATCTCTGATAGCACTTTAGCTAAAGCATTATGGGCAATAGTGGGGGAATGTTTGTATCCTTGTGGAAGTCGGTTAAAGGTATATTGGAATCCTTTCCATGCGAATGCAAACTGCGCTTTGTCCTGCTCAAGGAGGGGAATCATAAAAAAATATGTCTTTAAAATCTAAGGCAACCCCCCAAGGATGGGCAGCTCCTTTTATCATTGTCACAATTTCCGCGATATTCGGAACCGGAGCAGTCAGGGGTGCAGTGTTGGCGTTTAATTTTCCGTAATCTACGGTGAAACGCCATAGCCTTTTTGGTTTCTTTACTGGCCACACCGGTGAAAAATAAGGCGAGTGAATCCTCTTAATGATGTCCCTTTTTTCTAAATCTGATAACACTCTGTCTGCTCCTGCAACAGCAGCTGCAGGCAGTGGATACTACAGGACAGCAGAGATTTTGGAGGGAGGGAAAGGTACGGAAGTTTCCAATAGACTCAAATTCACTGTGTCTATTACTTTTTCAAATCCTGCAAAACTTCACACTGCGGAGACATCATTAAGAAAAGTCATTAAGAAAACCTTGGGCGGCAGGCTTTCGTGACGCCTTCAGCCTCAAAACCACCCTTTCCCACTTGGCGCCGCGCCAGGCACAAAAATGGCCTATGGCTGGAGATGGGTCCCCCGCCCAAAGAGCCAGCAGGGAAAATTATGCCTTGTTTTAAAGCTCTTTGGGAACCGCATGCGTAGCCCCACAGACCTGGGGGCTGCAGGCTTTCCTGCTGCCTTCAGCCTCGACACCACCCTTTCCCACTTGGCACCGCGCCAGGCTCAAAAATGGCCTATGGCTGGAGATGGGTCCCCCGCGCTAAGAGCCAGCAGGGAAAACTATGCCTTCTTCTAAAGCTCTTTGGGGACCGCTTGCGTAGCCCCACAGACCTGGGGGCTTCGGGCTTTCCTGCTGCCTTCAGCCTCGACACCACCCTTTCCCACTTGGCGCCGCGCCAGGCTCAAAAATGGCCATATGTCTGGAGATTGGTCCCCTGCCCAAGGAGCCAGCAGGGAAAACTATGCCTTGTTCTAAAGCTCTTTGGGAACCGCTTGCGTAGCCCCACAGACCTGGGGGCTGCGGGCTTTCCTGCTGCCTTCAGCCTCGACACCACCCTTTCCCACTTGGCGCCGCGCCAGGCACAAGAATGGCCATACGGCTGGAGATGGGTCCCCCGCCCAAAGAGCCAGCAGGGAAAACTATGCCTTGTTCTAAAGCTCTTTGGGAACCGCTTGCGTAGCCCCACAGACGTGGGGGCTGCGGGCTTTCCTGCTGCCTTCAGCCTCAAAACCACCCTTTCCCGCTACGCACCGCGCCAGGCATAAAAATAGCCATACGACTGGAGATGGGTCCCACGCCCAAAGAGCCAGCAGGGAAAACTATGCCTTGTTCTAAAGCTCTTTGGGAACCACTTCCGTAGCCCCACAGACCTGGAGCTGCAGGTTTTCCTGCTGCCTTCAGCCTCAAAGCCACCCTGTCCCACTTCGCGTCGCGCCAGGCACAAAAATGGCCTATGGCTGGAGATGGGCCCCCCGCCCAAAGAGCCAGCAGGGAAAACTATGCCTTGTTCTAAAGCTCTTTGGGAACCGCTTGCATAGCCGCATAGACCTGGGGGCTGCATGCTTTCCTGCTGCCTTCAGCCTCGACAGCACCCTTTCCCACTTGGCGCCGCGCCAGGCACAAAAATGGCCTATGGCTGGAGATGGGTCCCACGCCCAAAGAGCCAGCAGGGAAAACTATGCCTTGTTCTAAAGCTCTTTGGGAACCGCTTGCGTAGCCCCACAGACCTGGGGGCTGCAGGCTTTCCTGCTGCCTTCAGCCTCGACACCACCCTTTCCCACTTGGCGCCGCGCCAGGCTCAAAAATGGCCATATGTCTGGAGATTGGTCCCCTGCCCAAGGAGGCAGCAGGGAAAACTATGCCTTGTTCTAAAGCTCTTTGGGAACCGCTTGCGTAGCCCCACAGACCTGGGGGCTGCGGGCTTTCCTGCTGCCTTCAGCCTCGACACCACCCTTTCCCACTTGGCGCCGCGCCAGGCACAAGAGTGGCCATACGGCTGGAGATGGGTCCCACGCCCAAAAGCCAGCAGGGAAAATTATGCCTTGTTCTAAAGCTCTTTGGGAACCGCTTGCGTAACCCCACAGACGTGGGGGCTGAGGGCTTTGCTGCTGCCTTCAGCCTCAAAGCCACCCTTTCCCACTTGGCACCGCGCCAGGCACAAAAATGGCCATACGGCTGGAGATGGGTCCCATGCCCAAAGAGCCATCAGGGAAAACTATGCCTTGTTCTAAAGCTCTTTGGGAACCGCTTGCTTGGCCCCACAGACCTGGTGGCTGCAGGCTTTCCTGCTGCCTTCAGCCTCGACAGCACCCTTTCCCACTTGGCACCGCGCCAGGCTCAAAAATGGCCTATGGCTGGAGATGGGTCCCATGCCCTAAGAGCCAGCAGGGAAAACTATGCCTTGTTCTAAAGCTCTTTGGGAACCGCTTGCGTAGCCCCACAGACCTGGGGGCTGCAGGCTTTCCTGCTGCCTTCAGCCTCGACAGCACCCTTTCCCACTTGGCACTGCGCCAGGCACAAAAATGGCCATATGGCTGGAGATGGGCCCCCCCGCCCAAAGAGCCAGCAGGGAAAACTATGCCCTGTTCTAAAGCTCTTTGGGAACCGCTTGGGTAGCCCCACAGACCTGGGGGCTGCAGGCTTTCCTGCTGCCTTCAGCCTCAAAGCCACCCTTTCACACTTGGCATCGCGCCAGGCACAAAAATGGCCTATGGCTGGAGATGGGTCCCCCGCCCAAGGAGCCATCAGGGAAAACTATGCCTTGTTCTAAAGCTCTTTGGGAACCGCTTGCTTGGCCCCACAGACCTGGGGGCTGCAGGCTTTGCTGCTGCCTCCAGCCTCGACAGCACCCTTTCCCACTTGGCGCCGCGCCAGGCACAAAAATGGCCATACGGCTGGAGATGGGTCCCCCGCCCAAAGAGCCAGCAGGGAAAACTATGCCTTGTTCTAAAGCTCTTTGGGAACCGCTTGCGTAGCCCCACAGACCTGGGGGCTGCAGGCTTTCCTGCTGCCTTCAGCCTCGACAGCACCCTTTCCCACTTGGCACCGCGCCAGGCTCAAAAATGGCCTATGGCTGGAGATGGGTCCCCCGCCCAAAGAGCCATCAGGGAAAACCATGCCTTGTTCGAAAGCTCTTTGGGAACCGCTTGCGTAGCCGCACAGACCTGGGGGCTGCAGGCTTTGCTGCTGCCTTCAGCCTCAAAGCCACCCTTTCCTACTTGGCGCCGCGCCAGGCTCAAAAATGGCCATACGGCTGGAGATGGGTCCCCCGCCCAAGGAGCCAGCAGGGAAAACTATGCCTTGTTCTAAAGCTCTTTGGGAACCGCTTGCGTAGCCCCACAGACCTGGGGGCTGCGGGCTTTCCTGCTGCCTTCAGCCTCAAAACCACCCTTTCCCACTACGCACCGCGCCAGGCATAAAAATAGCCATACGACTGGAGATGGGTCCCACGCCCAAAGAGCCAGCAGGGAAAATTATGCCTTGTTCTAAAGCTCTTTGGGAACCACTTCCGTAGCCCCACAGACCTGGAGCTGCAGTCTTTCCTGCTGCCTTCAGCCTCAAAGCCACCCTGTCCCACTTCGCGTCGCGCCAGGCACAAAAATGGACTATGGCTGGACATAGGTCCCCCGCCCAAAGAGCCAGCAGGGAAAACTATGCCTTGTTCTAAAGCTCTTTGGGAACCGCTTGCGTAGCCGCACAGACCTGGGGGCTGCATGCTTTCCTGCTGCCTTCAGCCTCGACAGCACCCTTTCCCACTTGGCGCCGCGCCAGGCACAAAAATGGCCTATGGCTGGAGATGGGTCCCATGCCCTAAGAGCCAGCAGGGAAAACTATGCCTTGTTCGAAAGCTCTTTGGGAACCGCTTGCGTAGCCCCACAGACCTGGGGGCTGCAGGCTTTACTGCTGTCTTCAGCCTCGACAGCACCCTTTCCCACTTGGCACTGCGCCAGGCACAAAAATGGCCTATGGCTGGAGATGGGCCCCCCGCCCAAAGAGCCAGCAGGGAAAACTATGCCCTGTTCTAAAGCTCTTTGGGAACCGCTTGCGTAGCCCCACAGACCTGGGGGCTGCAGGCTTTCCTGCTGCCTTCAGCCTCAAAACCACCCTTTCCCACTACGCACCGCGCCAGGCATAAAAATAGCCATACGACTGGAGATGGGTCCCACGCCCAAAGAGCCAGCAGGGAAAACTATGCCTTGTTCTAAAGCTCTTTGGGAACCACTTCCGTAGCCCCACAGACCTGGAGCTGCAGGCTTTCCTGCTGCCTTCAGCCTCAAAGCCACCCTTTCCCACTTGGCGCCGCGCCAGGCACAAAAATGGCCATACGGCTGGAGATGGGTCCCCCGCCCAAGGAGCCATCAGGGAAAACTATGCCTTGTTCTAAAGCTCTTTGGGAACCGCTTGCTTGGCCCCACAGACCTGGGGGCTGCAGGCTTTGCTGCTGCCTCCAGCCTCGACAGCACCCTTTCCCACTTGGCGCCGCGCCAGGCACAAAAATGGCCATACGGCTGGACATGGGTCCCCCGCCCAAAGAGCCAGCAGGGAAAACTATGCCTTGTTCTAAAGCTCTTTGGGAACCGCTTGCGTAGCCCCACAGACCTGGGGGCTGCAGGCTTTCCTGCTGCCTTCAGCCTCGACAGCACCCTTTCCCACTTGGCACCGCGCCAGGCTCAAAAATGGCCTATGGCTGGAGATGGGTCCCATGCCCTAAGAGCCAGCAGGGAAAACTATGCCTTGTTCTAAAGCTCTTTGGGAACCGCTTGCGTAGCCCCACAGACCTGGGGGCTTCCGGCTTTGCTGCTGCCTTCAGCCTCGACACCACCCTTTCCCACTTGGCGCCGCGCCAGGCTCAAAAATGGCCATATGTCTGGAGATTGGTCCCCTGCCCTAAGAGCCAGCAGGGAAAACTATGCCTTGTTCTAAAGCTCTTTGGGAACCGCTTGCGTAGCCCCACAGACCTGGGGGCTGCAGGCTTTGCTGCTGCCTTCAGCCTCAAAGCCACCCTTTCCTACTTGGCGCCGCGCCAGGCTCAAAAATGGCCATACGGCTGGAGATGGGTCCCCCGCCCAAAGAGCCAGCAGGGAAAACTATGCCTTGTTCTAAAGCTCTTTGGGAACCGCTTGCGTAGCCCCACATACCTGGGGGCTGCGGGCTTTCCTGCTGCCTTCAGCCTCAAAACCACCCTTTCCCACTACGCACCGCGCCAGGCATAAAAATAGCCATACGACTGGAGATGGGTCCCACGCCCAAAGAGCCAGCAGGGAAAACTATGCCTTGTTCTAAAGCTCTTTGGGAACCACTTCCGTAGCCCCACAGACCTGGAGCTGCAGGCTTTCCTGCTGCCTTCAGCCTCAAAGCCACCCTGTCCCACTTCGCGTCGCGCCAGGCACAAAAATGGACTATGGCTGGACATAGGTCCCCCCGCCCAAAGAGCCAGCAGGGAAAACTATGCCTTGTTCTAAAGCTCTTTGGGAACCGCTTGCGTAGCCCCACAGACCTGGGGGCTGCAGGCTTTCCTGCTGCCTTCAGCCTCGACAGCACCCTTTCCCACTTGGCACCGCGCCAGGCTCAAAAATGGCCTATGGCTGGAGATGGGTCCCATGCCCTAAGAGCCAGCAGGGAAAACTATGCCTTGTTCTAAAGCTCTTTGGGAACCGCTTGCGTAGCCCCACAGACCTGGGGGCTTCCGGCTTTGCTGCTGCCTTCAGCCTCGACACCACCCTTTCCCACTTGGCGCCGCGCCAGGCTCAAAAATGGCCATATGTCTGGAGATTGGTCCCCCGCCCAAGGAGGCAGCAGGGAAAACTATGCCTTGTTCTAAAGCTCTTTGGGAACCGCTTGCGTAGCCCCACAGACCTGGGGGCTGCGGGCTTTCCTGCTGCCTTCAGCCTCGACACCACCCTTTCCCACTTGGCGCCGCGCCAGGCACAAGAATAGCCATACGGCTGGAGATGGGTCCCACGCCCAAAAGCCAGCAGGGAAAATTATGCCTTGTTCTAAAGCTCTTTGGGAACCGCTTGCGTAACCCCACAGACGTGGGGGCTGAGGGCTTTGCTGCTGCCTTCAGCCTCAAAGCCACCCTTTCCCACTTGGCACCGCGCCAGGCACAAAAATGGCCATACGGCTGGAGATGGGTCCCATGCCCAAAGAGCCATCAGGGAAAACTATGCCTTGTTCTAAAGCTCTTTGGGAACCGCTTGCTTGGCCCCACAGACCTGGTGGCTGCAGGCTTTCCTGCTGCCTTCAGCCTCGACAGCACCCTTTCCCACTTGGCACCGCGCCAGGCTCAAAAATGGCCTATGGCTGGAGATGGGTCCCATGCCCTAAGAGCCAGCAGGGAAAACTATGCCTTGTTCTAAAGCTCTTTGGGAACCGCTTGCGTAGCCCCACAGACCTGGGGGCTGCAGGCTTTCCTGCTGCCTTCAGCCTCGACAGCACCCTTTCCCACTTGGCACTGCGCCAGGCACAAAAATGGCCATATGGCTGGAGATGGGCCCCCCGCCCAAAGAGCCAGCAGGTAAAACTATGCCCTGTTCTAAAGCTCTTTGGGAACCGCTTGGGTAGCCCCACAGACCTGGGGGCTGCAGGCTTTCCTGCTGCCTTCAGCCTCAAAGCCACCCTTTCACACTTGGCATCGCGCCAGGCACAAAAATGGCCATACGGCTGGAGATGGGTCCCCCGCCCAAGGAGCCATCAGGGAAAACTATGCCTTGTTCTAAAGCTCTTTGGGAACCTCTTGCTTGGCCCCACAGACCTGGGGGCTGCAGGCTTTGCTGCTGCCTCCAGCCTCGACAGCACCCTTTCCCACTTGGCGCCGCGCCAGGCACAAAAATGGCCATACGGCTGGAGATGGGTCCCCCGCCCAAAGAGCCAGCAGGGAAAACTATGCCTTGTTCTAAAGCTCTTTGGGAACCGCTTGCGTAGCCCCACAGAGCTGGGGGCTGCAGGCTTTCCTGCTGCCTTCAGCCTCGACACCACCCTTTCCCACTTGGCGCCGCGCCAGGCTCAAAAATGGCCATATGTCTGGAGATTGGTCCCCTGCCCTAAGAGCCAGCAGGGAAAACTATGCCTTGTTCTAAAGCTCTTTGGGAACCGCTTGCGTAGCCCCACAGACCTGGGGGCTGCAGGCTTTGCTGCTGCCTTCAGCCTCAAAGCCACCCTTTCCTACTTGGCGCCGCGCCAGGCTCAAAAATGGCCATACGGCTGGAGATGGGTCCCCCGCCCAAAGAGCCAGCAGGGAAAACTATGCCTTGTTCTAAAGCTCTTTGGGAACCGCTTGCGTAGCCCCACATACCTGGGGGCTGCGGGCTTTCCTGCTGCCTTCAGCCTCAAAACCACCCTTTCCCACTACGCACCGCGCCAGGCATAAAAATAGCCATACGACTGGAGATGGGTCCCACGCCCAAAGAGCCAGCAGGGAAAACTATGCCTTGTTCTAAAGCTCTTTGGGAACCACTTCCGTAGCCCCACAGACCTGGAGCTGCAGGCTTTCCTGCTGCCTTCAGCCTCAAAGCCACCCTGTCCCACTTCGCGTCGCGCCAGGCACAAAAATGGACTATGGCTGGACATAGGTCCCCCGCCCAAAGAGCCAGCAGGGAAAACTATGCCTTGTTCTAAAGCTCTTTGGGAACCGCTTGCGTAGCCCCACAGACCTGGGGGCTGCAGGCTTTCCTGCTGCCTTCAGCCTCGACAGCACCCTTTCCCACTTGGCACCGCGCCAGGCTCAAAAATGGCCTATGGCTGGAGATGGGTCCCATGCCCTAAGAGCCAGCATGGAAAACTATGCCTTGTTCTAAAGCTCTTTGGGAACCGCTTGCGTAGCCCCACAGACCTGGGGGCTTCCGGCTTTGCTGCTGCCTTCAGCCTCGACACCACCCTTTCCCACTTGGCGCCGCGCCAGGCTCAAAAATGGCCATATGTCTGGAGATTGGTCCCCTGCCCAAGGAGGCAGCAGGGAAAACTATGCCTTGTTCTAAAGCTCTTTGGGAACCGCTTGCGTAGCCCCACAGACCTGGGGGCTGCGGGCTTTCCTGCTGCCTTCAGCCTCGACACCACCCTTTCCCACTTGGCGCCGCGCCAGGCACAAGAATAGCCATACGGCTGGAGATGGGTCCCACGCCCAAAAGCCAGCAGGGAAAATTATGCCTTGTTCTAAAGCTCTTTGGGAACCGCTTGCGTAACCCCACAGACGTGGGGGCTGAGGGCTTTGCTGCTGCCTTCAGCCTCAAAGCCACCCTTTCCCATTTGGCACCGCGCCAGGCACAAAAATGGCCATACGGCTGGAGATGGGTCCCATGCCCAAAGAGCCATCAGGGAAAACTATGCCTTGTTCTAAAGCTCTTTGGGAACCGCTTGCTTGGCCCCACAGACCTGGTGGCTGCAGGCTTTCCTGCTGCCTTCAGCCTCGACAGCACCCTTTCCCACTTGGCACCGCGCCAGGCTCAAAAATGGCCTATGGCTGGAGATGGGTCCCATGCCCTAAGAGCCAGCAGGGAAAACTATGCCTTGTTCTAAAGCTCTTTGGGAACCGCTTGCGTAGCCCCACAGACCTGGGGGCTGCAGGCTTTCCTGCTGCCTTCAGCCTCGACAGCACCCTTTCCCACTTGGCACTGCGCCAGGCACAAAAATGGCCATATGGCTGGAGATGGGCCCCCCGCCCAAAGAGCCAGCAGGTAAAACTATGCCCTGTTCTAAAGCTCTTTGGGAACCGCTTGGGTAGCCCCACAGACCTGGGGGCTGCAGGCTTTCCTGCTGCCTTCAGCCTCAAAGCCACCCTTTCACACTTGGCATCGCGCCAGGCACAAAAATGGCCATACGGCTGGAGATGGGTCCCCTGCCCAAGGAGCCATCAGGGAAAACTATGCCTTGTTCTAAAGCTCTTTGGGAACCTCTTGCTTGGCCCCACAGACCTGGGGGCTGCAGGCTTTGCTGCTGCCTCCAGCCTCGACAGCACCCTTTCCCACTTGGCGCCGCACCAGGCACAAAAATGGCCATACGGCTGGAGATGGGTCCCCCGCCCAAAGAGCCAGCAGGGAAAACTATGCCTTGTTCTAAAGCTCTTTGGGAACCGCTTGCGTAGCCCCACAGACCTGGGGGCTGCAGGCTTTCCTGCTGCCTTCAGCCTCGACAGCACCCTTTCCCACTTGGCACCGCGCCAGGCTCAAAAATGGCCTATGGCTGGAGATGGGTCCCATGCCCTAAGAGCCAGCAGGGAAAACTATGCCTTGTTCTAAAGCTCTTTGGGAACCGCTTGCGTAGCCCCACAGACCTGGGGGCTGCAGGCTTTGCTGCTGCCTTCAGCCTCAAAGCCACCCTTTCCTACTTGGCACCGCGCCAGGCTCAAAAATGGCCATACGGCTGGAGATGGGTCCCCCGCCCAAAGAGCCAGCAGGGAAAACTATGCCTTGTTCTAAAGCTCTTTGGGAACCGCTTGCGTAGCCCCACAGACCTGGGGGCTGCGGGCTTTCCTGCTGCCTTCAGCCTCAAAACCACCCTTTCCCACTACGCACCGCGCCAGGCATAAAAATAGCCATACGACTGGAGATGGGTCCCACGCCCAAAGAGCCAGCAGGGAAAATTATGCCTTGTTCTAAAGCTCTTTGGGAACCACTTCCGTAGCCCCACAGACCTGGAGCTGCAGGCTTTCCTGCTGCCTTCAGCCTCAAAGCCACCCTGTCCCACTTCGCGTCGCGCCAGGCACAAAAATGGACTATGGCTGGACATAGGTCCCCCGCCCAAAGAGCCAGCAGGGAAAACTATGCCTTGTTCTAAAGCTCTTTGGGAACCGCTTGCGTAGCCGCACAGACCTGGGGGCTGCATGCTTTCCTGCTGCCTTCAGCCTCGACAGCACCCTTTCCCACTTGGCGCCGCGCCAGGCACAAAAATGGCCTATGGCTGGAGATGGGTCCCATGCCCTAAGAGCCAGCAGGGAAAACTATGCCTTGTTCGAAAGCTCTTTGGGAACCGCTTGCGTAGCCCCACAGACCTGGGGGCTGCAGGCTTTCCTGCTGCCTTCAGCCTCGACACCACCCTTTCCAACTTAGCGCCGCGCCAGGCACAAAAATGGCCGTATGGCTGGAGATGGGTCCCCCGCCCTAAGAGCCAGCAGGGAAAACTATGCCTTGTTCTAAAGCTCTTTGGGAACCGCTTGCGTAGCCCCACAGACCTGGGGGCTGCAGGCTTTCCTGCTGCCTTCAGCCTCGACAGCACCCTTTCCCACTTGGCACTGCGCCAGGCACAAAAATGGCCATATGGCTGGAGATGGGCCCCCCGCCCAAAGAGCCAGCAGGTAAAACTATGCCCTGTTCTAAAGCTCTTTGGGAACCGCTTGGGTAGCCCCACAGACCTGGGGGCTGCAGGCTTTCCTGCTGCCTTCAGCCTCGACAACACCCTTTCCCACTTGGCACCGCGCCAGGCACAAAAATGGCCATACGGCTGGAGATGGGTCCCCTGCCCAAGGAGCCATCAGGGAAAACTATGCCTTGTTCTAAAGCTCTTTGGGAACCTCTTGCTTGGCCCCACAGACCTGGGGGCTGCAGGCTTTGCTGCTGCCTCCAGCCTCGACAGCACCCTTTCCCACTTGGCGCCGCACCAGGCACAAAAATGGCCATACGGCTGGAGATGGGTCCCCCGCCCAAAGAGCCAGCAGGGAAAACTATGCCTTGTTCTAAAGCTCTTTGGGAACCGCTTGCGTAGCCCCACAGACCTGGGGGCTGCAGGCTTTCCTGCTGCCTTCAGCCTCGACAGCACCCTTTCCCACTTGGCACCGCGCCAGGCTCAAAAATGGCCTATGGCTGGAGATGGGTCCCATGCCCTAAGAGCCAGCAGGGAAAACTATGCCTTGTTCTAAAGCTCTTTGGGAACCGCTTGCGTAGCCCCACAGACCTGGGGGCTGCAGGCTTTGCTGCTGCCTTCAGCCTCAAAGCCACCCTTTCCTACTTGGCACCGCGCCAGGCTCAAAAATGGCCATACGGCTGGAGATGGGTCCCCCGCCCAAAGAGCCAGCAGGGAAAACTATGCCTTGTTCTAAAGCTCTTTGGGAACCGCTTGCGTAGCCCCACAGACCTGGGGGCTGCGGGCTTTCCTGCTGCCTTCAGCCTCAAAACCACCCTTTCCCACTACGCACCGCGCCAGGCATAAAAATAGCCATACGACTGGAGATGGGTCCCACGCCCAAAGAGCCAGCAGGGAAAATTATGCCTTGTTCTAAAGCTCTTTGGGAACCACTTCCGTAGCCCCACAGACCTGGAGCTGCAGGCTTTCCTGCTGCCTTCAGCCTCAAAGCCACCCTGTCCCACTTCGCGTCGCGCCAGGCACAAAAATGGACTATGGCTGGACATAGGTCCCCCGCCCAAAGAGCCAGCAGGGAAAACTATGCCTTGTTCTAAAGCTCTTTGGGAACCGCTTGCGTAGCCGCACAGACCTGGGGGCTGCATGCTTTCCTGCTGCCTTCAGCCTCGACAGCACCCTTTCCCACTTGGCGCCGCGCCAGGCACAAAAATGGCCTATGGCTGGAGATGGGTCCCATGCCCTAAGAGCCAGCAGGGAAAACTATGCCTTGTTCGAAAGCTCTTTGGGAACCGCTTGCGTAGCCCCACAGACCTGGGGGCTGCAGGCTTTCCTGCTGCCTTCAGCCTCGACACCACCCTTTCCAACTTAGCGCCGCGCCAGGCACAAAAATGGCCGTATGGCTGGAGATGGGTCCCCCGCCCTAAGAGCCAGCAGGGAAAACTATGCCTTGTTCTAAAGCTCTTTGGGAACCGCTTGCGTAGCCCCACAGACCTGGGGGCTGCAGGCTTTCCTGCTGCCTTCAGCCTCGACAGCACCCTTTCCCACTTGGCACTGCGCCAGGCACAAAAATGGCCTATGGCTGGAGATGGGCCCCCCGCCCAAAGAGCCAGCAGGGAAAACTATGCCCTGTTCTAAAGCTCTTTGGGAACCGCTTGCGTAGCCCCACAGACCTGGGGGCTGCAGGCTTTCCTGCTGCCTTCAGCCTCAAAACCACCCTTTCCCACTACGCACCGCGCCAGGCATAAAAATAGCCATACGACTGGAGATGGGTCCCACGCCCAAAGAGCCAGCAGGGAAAACTATGCCTTGTTCTAAAGCTCTTTGGGAACCACTTCCGTAGCCCCACAGACCTGGAGCTGCAGGCTTTCCTGCTGCCTTCAGCCTCAAAGCCACCCTTTCCCACTTGGCGCCGCGCCAGGCACAAAAATGGATTATGGCTGGACATAGGTCCCCCGCCCAAAGAGCCAGCAGGGAAAATTATGCCTTGTTCTAAAGCTCTTTGGGAACCGCTTGCGTAGCCGCACAGACCTGGGGGCTGCATGCTTTCCTGCTGCCTTCAGCCTCGACAGCACCCTTTCCCACTTGGCGCCGCGCCAGGCACAAAAATGGCCATATGTCTGGAGATTGGTCCCCTGCCCTAAGAGCCAGCAGGGAAAACTATGCCTTGTTCTAAAGCTCTTTGGGAACCGCTTGCGTAGCCCCACAGACCTGGGGGCTGCAGGCTTTCCTGCTGCCTTCAGCCTCAAAACCACCCTTTCCCACTTGGCGCCGCGCTAGGCACAAAAATGGCCATATGTCTGGAGATTGGTCCCCTGCTCAAGGAGCCAGCAGGGAAAACTATGCCTTGTTCTAAAGCTCTTTGGGAACCGCTTGCGTAACCCCACAGACGTGGGGGCTGCGGGCTTTGCTGCTGCCTTCAGCCTCAAAGCCACCCTTTCCCACTTGGCACCGCGCCAGGCACAAAAATGGCCATACGGCTGGAGATGGGTCCCATGCCCAAAGAGCCAGCAGGGAAAACTATGCCTTGTTCTAAAGCTCTTTGGGAACCACTTCCGTAGCCCCACAGACCTGGAGCTGCAGGCTTTCCTGCTGCCTTCAGCCTCAAAGCCACCCTGTCCCACTTCGCGTCGCGCCAGGCACAAAAATGGACTATGGCTGGACATAGGTCCCCCGCCCAAAGAGCCAGCAGGGAAAACTATGCCTTGTTCTAAAGCTCTTTGGGAACCGCTTGCGTAGCCGCACAGACCTGGGGGCTGCAGGCTTTCCTGCTGCCTTCAGCCTCGACAGCACCCTTTCCCACTTGGCGCCGCGCCAGGCACAAAAATGGCCTATGGCTGGAGATGGGTCCCACGCCCAAAGAGCCATCAGGGAAAACTATGCCTTGTTCTAAAGCTCTTTGGGAACCGCTTGCTTGGCCCCACAGACCTGGTGGCTGCAGGCTTTCCTGCTGCCTTCAGCCTCGACAGCACCCTTTCCCACTTGGCACCGCGCCAGGCTCAAAAATGGCCTATGGCTGGAGATGGGTCCCATGCCCTAAGAGCCAGCAGGGAAAACTATGCCTTGTTCTAAAGCTCTTTGGGAACCGCTTGCGTAGCCCCACAGACCTGGGGGCTGCAGGCTTTCCTGCTGCCTTCAGCCTCGACACCACCCTTTCCAACTTAGCGCCGCGCCAGGCACAAAAATGGCCGTACGGCTGGAGATGGGTCCCCCGCCCTAAGAGCCAGCAGGGAAAACTATGCCTTGTTCTAAAGCTCTTTGGGAACCGCTTGCGTAGCCCCACAGACCTGGGGGCTGCAGGCTTTCCTGCTGCCTTCAGCCTCGACAGCACCCTTTCCCACTTGGCACTGCGCCAGGCACAAAAATGGCCTATGGCTGGATATGGGCCCCCCGCCCAAAGAGCCAGCAGGGAAAACTATGCCCTGTTCTAAAGCTCTTTGGGAACCGCTTGCGTAGCCCCACAGACCTGGGGGCTGCAGGCTTTCCTGCTGCCTTCAGCCTCAAAGCCACCCTTTCACACTTGGCATCGCGCCAGGCACAAAAATGGCCATACGGCTGGAGATGGGTCCCCCGCCCAAGGAGCCATCAGGGAAAACTATGCCTTGTTCTAAAGCTCTTTGGGAACCGCTTGCTTGGCCCCACAGACCTGGGGGCTGCAGGCTTTGCTGCTGCCTCCAGCCTCGACAGCACCCTTTCCCACTTGGCGCCGCGCCAGGCACAAAAATGGCCATACGGCTGGAGATGGGTCCCCCGCCCAAAGAGCCAGCAGGGAAAACTATGCCTTGTTCTAAAGCTCTTTGGGAACCGCTTGCGTAGCCCCACAGACCTGGGGGCTGCGGGCTTTCCTGCTGCCTTCAGCCTCAAAACCACCCTTTCCCACTACGCACCGCGCCAGGCATAAAAATAGCCATACGACTGGAGATGGGTCCCACGCCCAAAGAGCCAGCAGGGAAAATTATGCCTTGTTCTAAAGCTCTTTGGGAACCACTTCCGTAGCCCCACAGACCTGGAGCTGCAGGCTTTCCTGCTGCCTTCAGCCTCAAAGCCACCCTGTCCCACTTCGCGTCGCGCCAGGCACAAAAATGGACTATGGCTGGACATAGGTCCCCCGCCCAAAGAGCCAGCAGGGAAAACTATGCCTTGTTCTAAAGCTCTTTGGGAACCGCTTGCGTAGCCGCACAGACCTGGGGGCTGCATGCTTTCCTGCTGCCTTCAGCCTCGACAGCACCCTTTCCCACTTGGCGCCGCGCCAGGCACAAAAATGGCCTATGGCTGGAGATGGGTCCCATGCCCTAAGAGCCAGCAGGGAAAACTATGCCTTGTTCTAAAGCTCTTTGGGAACCGCTTGCGTAGCCCCACAGACCTGGGGGCTGCAGGCTTTCCTGCTGCCTTCAGCCTCGACACCACCCTTTCCAACTTAGCGCCGCGCCTGGCACAAAAATGGCCTATGGCTGGAGATGGGTCCCACGCCCAAAGAGCCATCAGGGAAAACTATGCCTTGTTCTAAAGCTCTTTGGGAACCGCTTGCTTGGCCCCACAGACCTGGTGGCTGCAGGCTTTCCTGCTGCCTTCAGCCTCGACAGCACCCTTTCCCACTTGGCACCGCGCCAGGCTCAAAAATGGCCTATGGCTGGAGATGGGTCCCATGCCCTAAGAGCCAGCAGGGAAAACTATGCCTTGTTCTAAAGCTCTTTGGGAACCGCTTGCGTAGCCCCACAGACCTGGGGGCTGCAGGCTTTCCTGCTGCCTTCAGCCTCGACACCACCCTTTCCAACTTAGCGCCGCGCCAGGCACAAAAATGGCCGTACGGCTGGAGATGGGTCCCCCGCCCTAAGAGCCAGCAGGGAAAACTATGCCTTGTTCTAAAGCTCTTTGGGAACCGCTTGCGTAGCCCCACAGACCTGGGGGCTGCAGGCTTTCCTGCTGCCTTCAGCCTCGACAGCACCCTTTCCCACTTGGCACTGCGCCAGGCACAAAAATGGCCTATGGCTGGATATGGGCCCCCCGCCCAAAGAGCCAGCAGGGAAAACTATGCCCTGTTCTAAAGCTCTTTGGGAACCGCTTGCGTAGCCCCACAGACCTGGGGGCTGCAGGCTTTCCTGCTGCCTTCAGCCTCAAAGCCACCCTTTCACACTTGGCATCGCGCCAGGCACAAAAATGGCCATACGGCTGGAGATGGGTCCCCCGCCCAAGGAGCCATCAGGGAAAACTATGCCTTGTTCTAAAGCTCTTTGGGAACCGCTTGCTTGGCCCCACAGACCTGGGGGCTGCAGGCTTTGCTGCTGCCTCCAGCCTCGACAGCACCCTTTCCCACTTGGCGCCGCGCCAGGCACAAAAATGGCCATACGGCTGGAGATGGGTCCCCCGCCCAAAGAGCCAGCAGGGAAAACTATGCCTTGTTCTAAAGCTCTTTGGGAACCGCTTGCGTAGCCCCACAGACCTGGGGGCTGCGGGCTTTCCTGCTGCCTTCAGCCTCAAAACCACCCTTTCCCACTACGCACCGCGCCAGGCATAAAAATAGCCATACGACTGGAGATGGGTCCCACGCCCAAAGAGCCAGCAGGGAAAATTATGCCTTGTTCTAAAGCTCTTTGGGAACCACTTCCGTAGCCCCACAGACCTGGAGCTGCAGGCTTTCCTGCTGCCTTCAGCCTCAAAGCCACCCTGTCCCACTTCGCGTCGCGCCAGGCACAAAAATGGACTATGGCTGGACATAGGTCCCCCGCCCAAAGAGCCAGCAGGGAAAACTATGCCTTGTTCTAAAGCTCTTTGGGAACCGCTTGCGTAGCCGCACAGACCTGGGGGCTGCATGCTTTCCTGCTGCCTTCAGCCTCGACAGCACCCTTTCCCACTTGGCGCCGCGCCAGGCACAAAAATGGCCTATGGCTGGAGATGGGTCCCATGCCCTAAGAGCCAGCAGGGAAAACTATGCCTTGTTCTAAAGCTCTTTGGGAACCGCTTGCGTAGCCCCACAGACCTGGGGGCTGCAGGCTTTCCTGCTGCCTTCAGCCTCGACACCACCCTTTCCAACTTAGCGCCGCGCCAGGCACAAAAATGGCCGTATGGCTGGAGATGGGTCCCCCGCCCTAAGAGCCAGCAGGGAAAACTATGCCTTGTTCTAAAGCTCTTTGGGAACCGCTTGCGTAGCCCCACAGACCTGGGGGCTGCAGGCTTTCCTGCTGCCTTCAGCCTCGACAGCACCCTTTCCCACTTGGCACTGCGCCAGGCACAAAAATGGCCTATGGCTGGAGATGGGCCCCCCGCCCAAAGAGCCAGCAGGGAAAACTATGCCCTGTTCTAAAGCTCTTTGGGAACCGCTTGCGTAGCCCCACAGACCTGGGGGCTGCAGGCTTTCCTGCTGCCTTCAGCCTCAAAACCACCCTTTCCCACTACGCACCGCGCCAGGCATAAAAATAGCCATACGACTGGAGATGGGTCCCACGCCCAAAGAGCCAGCAGGGAAAACTATGCCTTGTTCTAAAGCTCTTTGGGAACCACTTCCGTAGCCCCACAGACCTGGAGCTGCAGGCTTTCCTGCTGCCTTCAGCCTCAAAGCCACCCTTTCCCACTTGGCGCCGCGCCAGGCACAAAAATGGACTATGGCTGGACATAGGTCCCCCGCCCAAAGAGCCAGCAGGGAAAATTATGCCTTGTTCTAAAGCTCTTTGGGAACCGCTTGCGTAGCCGCACAGACCTGGGGGCTGCATGCTTTCCTGCTGCCTTCAGCCTCGACAGCACCCTTTCCCACTTGGCGCCGCGCCAGGCACAAAAATGGCCATATGTCTGGAGATTGGTCCCCTGCCCTAAGAGCCAGCAGGGAAAACTATGCCTTGTTCTAAAGCTCTTTGGGAACCGCTTGCGTAGCCCCACAGACCTGGGGGCTGCAGGCTTTCCTGCTGCCTTCAGCCTCGACAGCACCCTTTCCAACTTAGCGCCGCGCCAGGCACAAAAATGGCCTATGGCTGGAGATGGGTCCCCCGCCCTAAGAGCCAGCAGGGAAAACTATGCCTTGTTCTAAAGCTCTTTGGGAACCGCTTGCGTAACCCCACAGACGTGGGGGCTGCGGGCTTTGCTGCTGCCTTCAGCCTCAAAGCCACCCTTTCCCACTTGGCACCGCGCCAGGCACAAAAATGGCCATACGGCTGGAGATGGGTCCCATGCCCAAAGAGTCAGCAGGGAAAATTATGCCTTGTTCTAAAGCTCTTTGGGAACCACTTCCGTAGCCCCACAGACCTGGAGCTGCAGGCTTTCCTGCTGCCTTCAGCCTCAAAGCCACCCTGTCCCACTTCGCGTCGCGCCAGGCACAAAAATGGACTATGGCTGGACATAGGTCCCCCGCCCAAAGAGCCAGCAGGGAAAACTATGCCTTGTTCTAAAGCTCTTTGGGAACCGCTTGCGTAGCCGCACAGACCTGGGGGCTGCATGCTTTCCTGCTGCCTTCAGCCTCGACAGCACCCTTTCCCACTTGGCGCCGCGCCAGGCTCAAAAATGGCCTATGGCTGGAGATGGGTCCCATGCCCTAAGAGCCAGCAGGGAAAACTATGCCTTGTTCTAAAGCTCTTTGGGAACCGCTTGCGTAGCCCCACAGACCTGGGGGCTGCAGGCTTTCCTGCTGCCTTCAGCCTCGACAGCACCCTTTCCAACTTAGCGCCGCGCCAGGCACAAAAATGGCCTATGGCTGGAGATGGGTCCCCCGCCCTGAGAGCCAGCAGGGAAAACTATGCCTTGTTCTAAAGCTCTTTGGGAACCGCTTGCGTAGCCCCACAGACCTGGGGGCTGCAGGCTTTCCTGCTGCCTTCAGCCTCGACAGCACCCTTTCCCACTTGGCACTGCGCCAGGCACAAAAATGGCCTATGTCTGGATATGGGCCCCCCGCCCAAAGAGCCAGCAGGGAAAACTATGCCCTGTTCTAAAGCTCTTTGGGAACCGCTTGCGTAGCCCCACAGACCTGGGGGCTGCAGGCTTTCCTGCTGCCTTCAGCCTCAAAGCCACCCTTTCACACTTGGCATCGCGCCAGGCACAAAAATGGCCATACGGCTGGAGATGGGTCCCCCGCCCAAGGAGCCATCAGGGAAAACTATGCCTTGTTCTAAAGCTCTTTGGGAACCGCTTGCTTGGCCCCACAGACCTGGGGGCTGCAGGCTTTGCTGCTGCCTCCAGCCTCGACAGCACCCTTTCCCACTTGGCGCCGCGCCAGGCACAAAAATGGCCATACGGCTGGAGATGGGTCCCCCGCCCAAAGAGCCAGCAGGAAAAACTATGCCCTGTTCTAAAGCTCTTTGGGAACCGCTTGCGTAGCCCCACAGACCTGGGGGCTGCGGGCTCTCCTGCTGCCTTCAGCCTTGACAGCACCCTTTCCCACTTGGCGCCGCGCCACTCACAAAAATGGCCATACGGCTGGAGATGGGTCCCCCGCCCAAAGAGCCAGCAGGGAAAACTATGCCTTGTTCTAAAGCTCTTTGGGAATCGCTTGCGTAGCCCCACAGACCTGGGGACTGCAGTCTTTCCTGCTGCCTTCAGCCTCGACACCACCCTTTCCCACTTGGCACCGCGCCAGGCTCAAAAATGGCCTATGGCTGGAGATGGGTCCCATGCCCTAAGAGCCAGCAGGGAAAACTATGCCTTGTTCTAAAGCTCTTTGGGAACCGCTTGCGTAGCCCCACAGACCTGGGGGCTGCAGGCTTTCCTGCTGCCTTCAGCCTCAAAGCCACCCTTTCCCACTTGGCGCCGCGCCAGGCTCAAAAATGGCCATACGGCTGGAGATGGGTCCCCCGCCCAAAGAGCCAGCAGGGAAAACTATGCCTTGTTCTAAAGCTCTTTGGGAACCGCTTGCGTAGCCCCACAGACCTGGGGGCTGCAGGCTTTCCTGCTGCCTTCAGCCTCGACAGCACCCTTTCCCACTTGGCGCCGCGCCAGGCACAAAAATGGCCATACGGCTGGAGATGGGTCCCATGCCCTAAGAGCCAGCAGGGAAAACTATGCCTTGTTCTAAAGCTCTTTGGGAACCGCTTGCGTAGCCGCACAGACCTGGGGGCTGCAGGCTTTGCTGCTGCCTTCAGCCTCGACAACACCCTTTCCCACTTGGCACCGCGCCAGGCTCAAAAATGGCCTATGGCTGGAGATGGGTCCCCCCCCCAAGGAGCCAGCAGGGAAAACTATGCCTTGTTCTAAAGCTCTTTGGGAACCGCTTGCGTAGCCCCACAGACCTGGGGGCTGCAGGCTTTCCTGCTGCCATCAGCCTCAAAGCCACCCTTTCCCACTTGGCGCCGCGCCAGGCTCAAAAATGGCCATACGGCTGGAGATGGGTCCCCCGCCCTAAGAGCCAGCAGGGAAAACTATGCCTTGTTCTAAAGCTCTTTGGGAACCGCTTGCGTAGCCCCACAGACCTGGGGGCTGCAGGCTTTCCTGCTGCCTTCAGCCTCGACACCACCCTTTCCCACTTGGCACTGCGCCAGGCACAAAAATGGCCATACGGCTGGAGATGGGTCCCCCGCCCAAAGAGCCAGCAGGGAAAACTATGCCTTGTTCTAAAGCTCTTTGGGAACCGCATGCGTAGCCCCACCGACCTGGGGGCTGCAGGCTTTCCTGCTGCCTTCAGCCTCGCCAGCACCCTTTCCCACTTGGCGCCGCGCCAGGCTCAAAAATGGCCATACGGCTGGAGATGGGTCCCCCGCCCAAAGAGCCAGCAGGGAAAACTATGCCTTGTTCTAAAGCTCTTTGGGAACCGCTTGCGTAGCCCCACAGACCTGGGGGCTGCAGGCTTTCCTGCTGCCTTCAGCCTCGACAGCACCCTTTCCCACTTGGCGCCGCGCCAGGCACAAAAATGGCCGTACGGCTGGAGATGGCTCCCCCGCCCAAAGAGCCAGCAGGGAAAACTATGCCTTGTTCTAAAGCTCTTTGGGAACCGCTTGCGTAGCCCCACAGACCTGGGGGCTGCAGGCTTTCCTGCTGCCTTCAGCCTCAAAGCCACCCTTTCCCACTTGGCGCCGCGCCAGGCTCAAAAATGGCCATACGGCTGGAGATGGGTCCCCCGCCCAAAGAGCCAGCAGGGAAAACTATGCCTTGTTCTAAAGCTCTTTGGGAACCGCTTGCGTAGCCGCACAGACCTGGGGGCTGCAGGCTTTCCTGCTGCCTTCAGCCTCAAAACCACCCTTTCCCACTTGGCGCCGCGCCAGGCACAAGAATGGCCGTACGGCTGGAGATGGGCCCCCCGCCCAAAGAGCCAGCAGGGAAAAATATGCCCTGTTCTAAAGCTCTTTGGGAACCACTTGCGTAGCCCCACAGACCTGGGGGCTGCAGGCTTTGCTGCTGCCTTCAGCCTCAAAGCCACCCTTTCACACTTGGCATCGCGCCAGGCACAAAAATGGCCTATAGCTGGAGATGGGTCCCCCGCCCAAGGAGCCATCAGGGAAAACTATGCCTTGTTCTAAAGCTCTTTGGGAACCGCTTGCTTGGCCCCACAGACCTGGGGGCTGCAGGCTTTGCTGCTGCCTCCAGCCTCGACAGCACCCTTTCCCACTTGGCGCCGCGCCAGGCACAAAAATGGCCATACGGCTGGAGATGGGTCCCCCGACCTAAGAGCCAGCAGGGAAAACTATGCCTTGTTCTAAAGCTCTTTGGGAACCGCTTGCGTAGCCCCACAGATGTGGGGGCTGCGGGCTTTCCTGCTGCCTTCAGCCTCAAAACCACCCTTTCCCACTACGCACCGCGCCAGGCAAAAAAATGGCCATACGGCTGGAGATGGGTCCCACGACCAAAAGCCAGCAGGGAAAACTATGCCTTGTTCTAAAGCTCTTTGGGAACCACTTGCGTAGCCCCACAGACCTGGGGGCTGCAGGCTTTCCTGCTGCCTTCAGCCTCAAAGCCACCCTTTCCCACTTGGCGTCGCGCCAGGCACAAAAATGGCCTATGGCTGGAGATAGGTCCCATGCCCAAAGAGCCAGCAGGGAAAACTATGCCTTGTTCTAAAGCTCTTTGGGAACCGCTTGCGTAGCCCCACAGACCTGGGGGCTGCAGGCTTTCCTGCTGCCTTCAGCCTCGACACCACCCTTTCCCACTTGGCGCCGCGCCAGGCACAAAAATGGCCGTACGGCTGGAGATGGGTCCCCCGCCCAAGGAGCCAGCAGGGAAAACCATGCCTTGTTCTAAAGCTCTTTGGGAACCGCTTGCGTAGCCCCACAGACCTGGGGGCTGCAGGCTTTGCTGCTGCCTTCAGCCTCAAAGCCACCCTTTCCCCCTTGGCGCCGCGCCAGGCTCAAAAATGGCCATACGGCTGGAGATGGGTCCCCCGCCCTAAGAGCCAGCAGGGAAAACTATGCCTTCTTCTAAAGCTCTTTGGGAACCGCTTGCGTAGCCCCACATACCTGGGGGCTGCAGGCTTTCCTGCTGCCTTCAGCCTCGACAGCAGCCTTTCCCACTTGGCACTGCGCCAGGCACAAAAATGGCCTATGGCTGGAGATGGGCCCCCCGCCCAAAGAGCCAGCAGGGAAAACTATGCCCTGTTCTAAAGCTCTTTGGGAACCGCTTGCGTAGCCCCACATACCTAGGGGCTGCAGGCTTTCCTGCTGCCTTCAGCCTCAAAGCCACCCTTTCACACTTGGCATCGCGCCAGGCTCAAAAATGGCCTATGGCTGGAGATGGGTCCCCCGCCCAAAGAACAAGCAGGGAAAACTATGCCTTGTTCCAAAGCTCTTTGGGAACCGCTTGCTTGGCCCCACAGACCTGGGGGCTGCAGGCTTTGCTGCTGCCTCCAGCCTCGACAGCACCCTTTCCCACTTGGCGTCGCGCCAGGCACAAAAATGGCCATACGGCTGGAGATGGGTCCCCCGCCCAAAGAGCCAGCAGGGAAAACTATGCCTTGTTCTAAAGCTCTTTGGGAACCGCTTGCTTGGCCCCACAGATGTGGGGGCTGCGGGCTTTCCTGCTGCCTTCAGCCTCGACACCACCCTTTCCCACTTGGCACCGCGCCAGGCTCAAAAATGGCCTATGGCTGGAGATGGGTCCCATGCCGTAAGAGCCAGCAGGGAAAACTATGCCTTGTTCTAAAGCTCTTTGGGAACCGCTTGCGTAGCCCCACAGACCTGGGGGCTGCAGGCTTTCCTGCTGCCTTCAGCCTCAAAGCCACCCTTTCCCACTTGGCGCCGCGCCAGGCTCAAAAATGGCCTATGGCTAGAGATGGGTCCCCCGCCAAAGCAGCCAGCAGGGAAAACTATGCCTTGTTCTAAAGCTCTTTGGGAACCGCTTGCGTAGCCCCACAGACCTGGGGGCTGCAGGCTTTCCTGCTGCCTTCAGCCTCAAAGCCACCCTTTCCCACTTGGCGCCGCGCCAGGCTCAAAAATGGCCATATGTCTGGAGATTGGTCCCCTGCCCAAGGAGCCAGCAGGGAAAACTATGCCTTGTTCGAAAGCTCTCTGGGAACCGCTTGTGTAGCCGCACAGACCTGGGGGCTGCGGGCTTTCCTGCTGCCTTCAGCCTCGACACCACCCTTTCCCACTTGGCGCCGCGCTAGGCACAAAAATGGCCTATGGCTGGAGATGGGTCCCCTGCCCAAGGAGCAAGCAGGGAAAACTATGCCTTGTTCTAAAGCTCTTTGGGAACCGCTTGCGTAGCCCCACAGACCTGGGGGCTGCAGGCTTTCCTGCTCCCTTCAGCCTCAAAACCACCCTTTCCCACTACACACCGCGCCAGGCATAAAAAATGGCCATACGGCTGGAGATGGGTCCCACGACCAAAAGCCAGCAGGGAAAACTATGCCTTGTTCTAAAGCTCTTTGGGAACCAATTGCGTAGCCCCACAGACCTGGGGGCTGCAGGCTTTCCTGCTGCCTTCAGCCTCGACACCACCCTTTCCCACTTGGCGCCGCGCCAGGCACAAAAATGGCCATACGGCTGGAGATGGGTTCCCCGCCCAAAGAGCCAGCAGGGAAAACTATGCCTTGTTCTAAAGCTCTTTGGGAACCGCATGCGTAGCCCCACCGACCTGGGGGCTGCAGGCTTTCCTGCTGCCTTCAGCCTCGACAGCACCCTTTCCCACTTGGCACCGCGCCAGGCTCAAAAATGGCCATATGTCTGGAGATGGGTCCCATGCCCAAAGAGCCAGCAGGGAAAACTACGCCTTGTTCTAAAGCTCTTTGGGAACCGCTTGCGTAGCCCCACAGACCTGGGGGTTGCAGGCTTTGCTGCTGCCTTCAGCCTCAAAGCCACCCTTTCCCACTTGGCGCCGCACCAGGCTCAAAAATGGCCATACGGTTGGAGATGGGTCCCCCGCCCAAAGAGCCAGCAGGGAAAACTATGCCTTGTTCTAAAGCTCTTTGGGAACCGCTTGCGTAGCCCCACAGACCTGGGGGCTGCAGGCATTCCTGCTGCCTTCAGCCTCAAAACCACTCTTTCCCACTTGGCGCCGCGCCAGGCACAAAAATGGCCATACGGCTGGAGATGGGTCCCCCGCCCAAAGAGCCAGCAGGGAAAACTATGCCTTGTTCTAAAGCTCTTTGGGAACCGCTTGCGTAGCCGCACAGACCTGGGGGCTGCAGGCTTTGCTGCTGCCTTCAGCCTCGACAACACCCTTTCCCACTTGGCACCGCGCCAGGCACAAAAATGGCGTATGGCTGGAGATGGGTCCCCCGCCCAAGGAGCCAGCAGGGAAAACTATGCCTTGTTCTAAAGCTCTTTGGGAACCGCTTGCGTAGCCCCACAGACCTGGGGGCTGCAGGCTTTCCTGCTGCCTTCAGCCTCAAAGCCACCCTTTCCCCCTTGGCGCCGCGCCAGGCTCAAAAATGGCCATACGGCTGGAGATGGGTCCCCCGCCCTAAGAGCCAGCAGGGAAAACTATGCCTTGTTCTAAAGCTCTTTGGGAACCGCTTGCGTAGCCCCACAGACCTGGGGGCTGCAGGCTTTCCTGCTGCCTTCAGCCTCGACAGCACCCTTTCCCACTTGGCACTGCGCCAGGCACAAAAATGGCCTATGGCTGGAGATGGGCCCCCCGCCCAAAGAGCCAGCAGGGAAAACTATGCCCTGTTCTAAAGCTGTTTGGGAACCGCTTGCGTAGCCCCACATACCTGGGGGCTGCAGGCTTTCCTGCTGCCTTCAGCCTCAAAGCCACCCTTTCACACTTGGCATCGCGCCAGGCACAAAAATGGCCTATGGCTGGAGATGGGTCCCCCGCCCAAGGAGCCATCAGGGAAAACTATGCCTTGTTCTAAAGCTCTTTGGGAACCGCTTGCTTGGCCCCACAGACCTGGGGGCTGCAGGCTTTGCTGCTGCCTCCAGCCTCGACACCACCCTTTCCCACTTGGCGCCGCGCCAGACACAAAAATGGCCATACGGCTGGAGATGGGTCCCCCGCCCAAAGAGCCAGCAGGGAAAACTATGCCTTGTTCTAAAGCTCTTTGGGAACCGCATGCGTAGCCCCACATACCTGGGGGCTGCAGGCTTTCCTGCTGCCTTCAGCCTCGACAGCACCCTTTCCCACTTGGCACCGCGCCAGGCTCAAAAATGGCCTATGGCTGGAGATGGGTCCCATGCCCTAAGAGCCAGCAGGGAAAACTATGCCTTGTTCTAAAGCTCTTTGGGAACCGCTTGCGTAGCCCCACAGACCTGGGGGCTGCAGGCTTTGCTGCTGCCTTCAGCCTCAAAGCCACCCTTTCCCACTTGGCGCCGCGCCAGGCTCAAAAATGGCCATACGGCTGGAGATGGGTCCCCCGCCCAAAGAGCCAGCAGGGAAACCTATGCCTTGTTCTAAAGCTCTTTGGGAACCGCTTGCGTAGCCCCACAGACCTGGGGGCTGCAGGCTTTTCTGCTGCCTTCAGCCTCGACAGCACCCTTTCCCACTTGGCGCCGCGCCAGGCACAAAAATGGCCGTACGGCTGGAGATGGGTCCCCCGCCCAAAGAGCCAGCAGGAAAACTATGCCTTGTTCTAAAGCTCTTTGGGAACTGCTTGCGTAGCCCCACAGGCCTGGGGGCTGCAGGCTTTCCTGCTGCCTTCAGCCTCGACAACACCCTTTCCCACGTGGCACCGCGCCAGGCACAAAAATGGCCTATGGCTGGAGATGGGTCCCCCGCCCAAGGAGCCAGCAGGGAAAACTATGCCTTGTTCTAAAGCTCTTTGGGAACCGCTTGCGTAGCCCCACAGACCTGGGGGCTGCAGGCTTTCCTGCTGCCTTCAGCCTCAAAGCCACCCTTTCCCACTTGGCGCCGCGCCAGGCTCAAAAATGGCCATACGGCTGGAGATGGGTCCCCCGCCCAAAGAGCCAGCAGGGAAAACTATGCCTTGTTCTAAAGCTCTTTGGGAACCGCTTGCGTAGCCCCACATACCTGGGGGCTGCAGGCTTTCCTGCTGCCTTCAGCCTCGACAGCTGCCTTTCCCACTTGGCACTGCGCCAGGCACAAAAATGGCATATGGCTGGAGATGGGCCCCCGCCCAAAGAGCCAGCAGGGAAAACTATGCCTTGTTCTAAAGCTCTTTGGGAACCGCTTGCGTAGCCCCACAGACCTGGGGGCTGCAGGCTTTGCTGCTGCCTTCAGCCTCAAAACCACCCTTTCCCACTACGCACCGCGCCAGGCAAAAAAATGGCCATACGGCTGGAGATGGGTCCCACGACCAAAAGCCAGCAGGGAAAACTATGCCTTGTTCTAAAGCTCTTTGGGAACCACTTGCGTAGCCCCACAGACCTGGGGGCTGCAGGCTTTCCTGCTGCCTTCAGCCTCAAAGCCACCCTTTCCCACTTGGCGTCGCGCCAGGCACAAAAATGGCCTATGGCTGGAGATGGGTCCCATGCCCAAAGAGCCAGCAGGGAAAACTATGCCTTGTTCTAAAGCTCTTTGGGAACCGCTTGCGTAGCCCCACATACCTAGGGGCTGCAGGCTTTCCTGCTGCCTTCAGCCTCAAAGCCACCCTTTCACACTTGGCATCGCGCCAGGCACAAAAACGGCCTATGGCTGGAGATGGGTCCCCCGCCCAAAGAACAAGCAGGGAAAACTATGCCTTGTTCCAAAGCTCTTTGGGAACCGCTTGCTTGGCCCCACAGACCTGGGGGCTGCAGGCTTTGCTGCTTCCTCCAGCCTCGACAGCACCCTTTCCCACTTGGCGCCGCGCCAGGCACAAAAATGGCCTATGGCTGGAGATGGGTCCCCCGCCCAAAGAGCCAGCAGGGAAAACTATGCCTTGTTCTAAAGCTCTTTGGGAACCGCTTGCGTAGCCCCACAGACCTGGGGGCTGCGGGCTTTCCTGCTGCCTTCAGCCTCGACAGCACACTTTCCCACTTGGCGCCGCGCCACTCACAAAAATGGCCATACGGCTGGAGATGGGTCCCCCGCCCAAAGAGCCAGCAGGGAAAATTATGCCTTGTTCTAAAGCTCTTTGGGAACCGCATGCGTAGCCCCACAGACCTGGGGGCTGCAGGCTTTCCTGCTGCCTTCAGCCGCGACAGCACCCTTTCCCACTTGGCGCCGCGCCAGGCTCAAAAATGGCCTATGGCTGGAGATGGGTCCCCCGCCCAAAGAGCCAGCAGGGAAAACTATGCCTTGTTCTAAAGCTCTTTGGGAACCGCTTGCTTGGCCCCACAGATGTGGGGGCTGCGGGCTTTCCTGCTGCCTTCAGCCTCGACAGCACCCTTTCCCACTTGGCTCCGCGCCAGGCTCAAAAATGGCCTATGGCTGGAGATGGGTCCCATGCCCTAAGAGCCAGCAGGGAAAACTATGCCTTGTTCTAAAGCTCTTTGGGAACCGCTTGCGTAGCCCCACAGACCTGGGGGCTGCAGGCTTTTCTGCTGCCTTCAGCCTCAAAGCCACCCTTTCCCACTTGGCGCCGCGCCAGGCTCAAAAATGTCCTATGGATAGAGATGGGTCCCATGCCCTAAGAGCCAGCAGGGAGAACTATGCCTTGTTCTAAAGCTCTTTGGGAACCGCTTGCTTGGCCCCACAAACCTGGGGGCTGCAGGCTTTCCTGCTGCCTTAAGCCTCGACAGCACCCTTTCCCACTTGGCGCCGCGCCAGGCTCAAAAATGGCCATATGTCTGGAGATTGGTCCCCTGCCCAAGGAGCCAGCAGGGAAAACTATGCCTTGTTCTAAAGCTCTTTGGGAACCGCTTGCGTAGCCCCACAGACCTGGGGGCTGCGGGCTTTCCTGCTGCCTTCAGCCTCGACACCACCCTTTCCCACTTGGCGCCGCGCCAGGCACAAAAATGGCCTATGGCTGGAGATGGGTCCCCCGCGCAAGGAGCCAGCAGGGAAAACTATGCCTTGTTCTAAAGCTCTTTGGGAACCGCTTGCGTAGCCCCACAGACCTGGGGGCTGCAGGCTTTCCTGCTGCCTTCAGCCTCAAAGCCACCCTTTCCCACTTGGCGCCGCGCCAGGCT
Source organism: Rissa tridactyla (assembly GCF_028500815.1). NCBI lineage: Eukaryota > Metazoa > Chordata > Aves > Charadriiformes > Laridae > Rissa > Rissa tridactyla. The sequence goes on along the minus strand of NW_026529834.1, from coordinate 9,433 downwards.
CAAAAATGGCCATACGGCTGGAGATGGGTCCCCCGCCCAAAGAGCCAGCAGGGAAAACTATGCCTTGGTCTAAAGCTCTTTGGGAACCGCTTGCGTAGCCCCACATACCTGGGGGCTGCAGGCTTTCCTGCTGCCTTCAGCCTCGACAGCTGCCTTTCCCACTTGGCGCCGCGCCAGGCACAAAAATCGCCTATGGCTGGAGATGGGTCCCCCGCCCAAAGAGCCAGCAGGGAAAACTATGCCTTGTTCTAAAGCTCTTTGGGAACCGCTTGCGTAGCCCCACAGACCTGGGGGCTGCGGGCTTTCCTGCTGCCTTCAGCCTCGACAGCACACTTTCCCACTTGGCGCCGCGCCACTCACAAAAATGGCCATACGGCTGGAGATGGGTCCCCCGCCCAAAGAGCCAGCAGGGAAAATTATGCCTTGTTCTAAAGCTCTTTGGGAACCGCATGCGTAGCCCCACAGACCTGGGGGCTGCAGGCTTTCCTGCTGCCTTCAGCCTCGACAGCACCCTTTCCCACTTGGCGCCGCGCCAGGCTCAAAAATGGCCTATGGCTGGAGATGGGTCCCCCGCCCAAAGAGCCAGCAGGGAAAACTATGCCTTGTTCTAAAGCTCTTTGGGAACCGCTTGCTTGGCCCCACAGATGTGGGGGCTGCGGGCTTTCCTGCTGCCTTCAGCCTCGACAGCACCCTTTCCCACTTGGCTCCGCGCCAGGCTCAAAAATGGCCTATGGCTGGAGATGGGTCCCATGCCCTAAGAGCCAGCAGGGAAAACTATGCCTTGTTCTAAAGCTCTTTGGGAACCGCTTGCGTAGCCCCACAGACCTGGGGGCTGCAGGCTTTTCTGCTGCCTTCAGCCTCAAAGCCACCCTTTCCCACTTGGCGCCGCGCCAGGCTCAAAAATGTCCTATGGATAGAGATGGGTCCCATGCCCTAAGAGCCAGCAGGGAGAACTATGCCTTGTTCTAAAGCTCTTTGGGAACCGCTTGCGTAGCCCCACAAACCTGGGGGCTGCAGGCTTTCCTGCTGCCTTAAGCCTCGACAGCACCCTTTCCCACTTGGCGCCGCGCCAGGCTCAAAAATGGCCATATGTCTGGAGATTGGTCCCCTGCCCAAGGAGCCAGCAGGGAAAACTATGCCTTGTTCTAAAGCTCTTTGGGAACCGCTTGCGTAGCCCCACAGACCTGGGGGCTGCGGGCTTTCCTGCTGCCTTCAGACGCAACACCACCCTTTCCCACTTGGCGCCGCGCCAGGCACAAAAATGGCCTATGGCTGGAGATGGGTCCCCTGCCCAAGGAGCAAGCAGGGAAAACTATGCCTTGTTCTAAAGCTCTTTGGGAACCGCTTGCGTAGCCGCACAGACCTGGGGGCTGCAGGCTTTCCTGCTGCCTTCAGCCTCAAAACCACCCTTTCCCACTTGGCGCCGCGCCAGGCACAAGAATGGCCATACGGCTGGAGATGGGTCCCACGCCCAAAAACCAGCAGGGAAAACTATGCCTTGTTCTAAAGCTCTTTGGGAACCGCTTGCGTAGCCGCACAGACCTGGGGGCTGCAGGCTTTCCTGCTGCCTTCAGCTTCGACACCACCCTTTCCCACTTGGCGCCGCGCCAGGCACAAAAATGGCCGTACGGCTGGAGATGGGTCCCCCGCCCAAAGAGCCAGCAGGGAAAACTATGCCTTGTTCTAAAGCTCTTTGGGAACCGCTTGCGTAGCCGCACAGACCTGGGGGCTGCATGCTTTCCTGCTGCCTTCAGCCTCGACAGCACCCTTTCCCACTTGGCACCGCGCCAGGCACAAAAATGGGCTATGGCTGGAGATGGGTCCCCCGCCCAAAGAGCCAGCAGGGAAAACTATGCCTTGTTCTAAAGCTCTTTGGGAACCGCTTGCGTAGCCCCACAGACCTGGCGCTGCAGGCATTCCTGCTGCCTTCAGCCTCAAAGCCACCCTTTCCCACTTGGCGTCGCGCTAGGCACAAAAGTGGCCTATGGCTGGAGATGGGTCTCCCGCCCAAGCAGCCAGCAGGGAAAACTATGCCTTGTTCTAAAGCTCTTTGGGAACCACTTGCGTAGCCCCACAGACCTGGGGGCTGCAGGCTTTCCTGCTGCCTTCAGCCTCGACACCACGCTTTCCCACTTGGCGCCGCGCCAGGCACAAAAATGCCATATGTCTGGAGATTGGTCCCCTGCCCTAAGAGCCAGCAGGGAAAACTATGCCTTGTTCTAAAGCTCTTTGGGAACCGCTTGCGTAGCCCCACAGACCTGGGGGCTGCAGGCTTTCCTGCTGCCTTCAGCCTCAAAACCACCCTTTCCCACTTGGCGCCGCGCTAGGCACAAAAATGGCCATATGTCTGGAGATTGGTCCCCTGCTCAAGGAGCCAGCAGGGAAAACTATGCCTTGTTCTAAAGCTCTTTGGGAACCGCTTGCGTAGCCCCACAGACCTGGGGGCTGCAGGCTTTCCTGCTGCCTTCAGCCTCAAAACCACCCTTTCCCACTTGGCGCCGCGCTAGGCACAAAAATGGCCATATGTCTGGAGATTGGTCCCCTGCTCAAGGAGCCAGCAGGGAAAACTATGCCTTGTTCTAAAGCTCTTTGGGAACCGCTTGCGTAGCCCCACAGACCTGGGGGCTGTGGGCTTTACTGCTGCCTTCAGACGCAACACCACCCTTTCCCACTTGGCGCCGCGCCAGGCACAAGAATGGCCATACGGCTGGAGATGGGTCCCACGCCCAAAAACCAGCAGGGAAAACTATGCCTTGTTCTAAAGCTCTTTGGGAACCGCTTGCGTAGCCCCACAGACCTGGGGGCTGCAGGCTTTTCTGCTGCCTTCAGCCTCAAAGCCACCCTTTCCCACTTGGCGCCGCGCCAGGCTCAAAAATGGCCTATGGATAGAGATGGGTCCCATGCCCTAAGAGCCAGCAGGGAGAACTATGCCTTGTTCTAAAGCTCTTTGGGAACCGCTTGCGTAGCCCCACAGACCTGGGGGCTGCAGGCTTTCCTGCTGCCTTAAGCCTCGACAGCACCCTTTCCCACTTGGCGCCGCGCCAGGCTCAAAAATGGCCATATGTCTGGAGATTGGTCCCCTGCCCAAGGAGCCAGCAGGGAAAACTATGCCTTGTTCTAAAGCTCTTTGGGAACCGCTTGCGTAGCCCCACAGACCTGGGGGCTGCGGGCTTTCCTGCTGCCTTCAGCCTCAAAGCCACCCTTTCCCACTTGGCGCCGCGCCAGGCACAAAAATGGCCTATGGCTGGAGATGGGTCCCCTGCCCAAGGAGCAAGCAGGGAAAACTATGCCTTGTTCTAAAGCTCTTTCGGAACCGCTTGCGTAGCCGCACAGACCTGGGGGCTGCAGGCTTTCCTGCTGCCTTCAGCCTCAAAACCACCCTTTCCCACTTGGCGCCGCGCCAGGCACAAGAATGGCCATACGGCTGGAGATGGGTCCCACGCCCAAAAACCAGCAGGGAAAACTATGCCTTGTTCTAAAGCTCTTTGGGAACCGCTTGCATAGCCGCACAGACCTGGGGGCTGCAGGCTTTCCTGCTGCCTTCAGCTTCGACACCACCCTTTCCCACTTGGCGCCGCGCCAGGCACAAAAATGGCCGTACGGCTGGAGATGGGTCCCCCGCCCAAAGAGCCAGCAGGGAAAACTATGCCTTGTTCTAAAGCTCTTTGGGAACCGCTTGCGTAGCCGCACAGACCTGGGGGCTGCATGCTTTCCTGCTGCCTTCAGCCTCGACAGCACCCTTTCCCACTTGGCACCGCGCCAGGCACAAAAATGGGCTATGGCTGGAGATGGGTCCCACGCCCAAAGAGCCAGCAGGGAAAACTATGCCTTGTTCTAAAGCTCTTTGGGAACCGCTTGCGTAGCCCCACAGACCTGGCGCTGCAGGCATTCCTGCTGCCTTCAGCCTCAAAGCCACCCTTTCCCACTTGGCGTCGCGCTAGGCACAAAAGTGGCCTATGGCTGGAGATGGGTCTCCCGCCCAAGCAGCCAGCAGGGAAAACTATGCCTTGTTCTAAAGCTCTTAGGGAACCACTTGCGTAGCCCCACAGACCTGGGGGCTGCAGGCTTTCCTGCTGCCTTCAGCCTCGACACCACCCTTTCCCACTTTGCAGTGCGCCAGGCTCAAAAATGGCCTATGGTTGGAGATGGGTCCCATGCCCAAAGAGCCAACAGGGAAAACTATGCCTTGTTCTAAAGCTCTTTGGGAACCGCTTGCTTGGCCCCATAGACCTGGGGGCTGCAGGCTTTCCTGCTGCCTTCAGCCTCGACACCACGCTTTCCCACTTGGCGCCGCGCCAGGCACAAAAATGGCCATATGTCTGGAGATTGGTCCCCTGCCCTAAGAGCCAGCAGGGAAAACTATGCCTTGTTCTAAAGCTCTTTGGGAACCGCTTGCGTAGCCCCACAGACCTGGGGGCTGCAGGCTTTCCTGCTGCCTTCAGCCTCAAAACCACCCTTTCCCACTTGGCGCCACGCTAGGCACAAAAATGGCCATATGTCTGGAGATTGGTCCCCTGCTCAAGGAGCCAGCAGGGAAAACTATGCCTTGTTCTAAAGCTCTTTGGGAACCGCTTGCGTAGCCCCACAGACCTGGGGGCTGTGGGCTTTACTGCTGCCTTCAGACGCAACACCACCCTTTCCCACTTGGCGCCGCGCAAGGCACAAGAATGGCCATACGGCTGGAGATGGGTCCCACGCCCAAAAACCAGCAGGGAAAACTATGCCTTGTTCTAAAGCTCTTTGGGAACCGCTTGCGTAGCCCTACAGACCTGGGGGCTGCGGGCTTTCCTGCTGCCTTCAGCCTCGACACCACCCTTTCCCACTTGGCGCCGCGCCAGGCTCAAAAATGGCCTATGGTTGGAGATGGGTCCCATGCCCTAAGAGCCAGCAGGGAAAACTATGCCTTGTTCTAAAGCTCTTTGGGAACCGCTTGCGTAGCCCCACAGACCTGGGGGCTGCAGGCTTTGCTGCTGCCTTCAGCCTCAAAGCCACCCTTTCCCACTTGGCGCCGCGCCAGGCTCAAAAATGGCCATACGGCTGGAGATGGGTCCCCCGCCCAAAGAGCCAAAAGGGAAAACTATGCCTTGTTCTAAAGCTCTTTGGGAACCGCTTGCGTAGCCCCACAGACCTGGGGGCTGCGGGCTTTGCTGCTGCCTTCAGACTCAAAGCCACCCTTTCCCACTTGGCGCCGCGCTAGGCACAAAAATGGCCATATGTCTGGAGATTGGTCCCCTGCTCAAGGAGCCAGCAGGGAAAACTATGCCTTGTTCTAAAGCTCTTTGGGAACCGCTTGCGTAGCCCCACAGACGTGGGGGCTGCGGGCTTTGCTGCTGCCTTCAGCCTCGACACCACCCTTTCCCACTTGGCGCCGCGCTAGGCACAAAAATGGCCTATGGCTGGAGATGGGTCCCCCGCCCAAGGAGCAAGCAGGGAAAACTATGCCTTGTTCTAAAGCTCTTTGGGAACCGCTTGCGTAGCCCCACAGACCTGGGGGCTGTGGGCTTTACTGCTGCCTTCAGACGCAACACCACCCTTTCCCACTTGGCGCCGCGCCAGGCACAAGAATGGCCATACGGCTGGAGATGGGTCCCACGCCCAAAAACCAGCAGGGAAAACTATGCCTTGTTCTAAAGCTCTTTGGGAACCGCTTGCGTAGCCCTACAGACCTGGGGGCTGCGGGCTTTCCTGCTGCCTTCAGCCTCGACACCACCCTTTCCCACTTGGCGCCGCGCCAGGCTCAAAAATGGCCTATGGCTGGAGATGGGTCCCATGCCCTAAGAGCCAGCAGGGAAAACTATGCCTTGTTCGAAAGCTCTTTGGGAACCGCTTGCGTAGCCCCACAGACCTGGGGGCTGCAGGCTTTGCTGCTGCCATCAGCCTCAAAGCCACCCTTTCCCACTTGGCGCCGCGCCAGGCTCAAAAATGGCCATACGGCTGGAGATGGGTCCCATGCCCAAAGAGCCAGCAGGGAAAACTATGCCTTGTTCTAAAGCTCTTTGGGAACCGCTTGCGTAGCCCCACAGACCTGGGGGCTGCGGGCTTTGCTGCTGCCTTCAGACTCAAAGCCACCCTTTCCCACTTGGCGTCGCGCCAGGCACAAAAATGGCTTATGCCTGGACATGGGCCCCCCGCCCAAAGAGCCAGCAGGGAAAACTATGCCTTGTTCTAAAGCTCTTTGGGAACTGCTTGCGTAGCCCCACAGACCTGGGGGCTGCAGGCTTTCCTGCTGCCTTCAGCCTCGACAACACCCTTTCCCACTTGGCGCCGCGCCAGGCACAAAAATGGCCATATGGCTGGAGATGGGTCCCCCGCCCAAAGAGCCAGCAGGGAAAATTATGCCTTGTTCTAAAGCTCTTTGGGAACTGCATGCGTAGCCCCACAGACCTGGGGGCTGCAGGCTTTCCTGCTGCCTTCAGCCTCGACAGCACCCTTTCCCACTTGGCACCGCGCCAGGCTCAAAAATGGCCTGTGGCTGGAGATGGGTCCCATGCCCTAAGAGCCAGCAGGGAAAACTATGCCTTGTTCTAAAGCTCTTTGGGAACCGCTTGCGTAGCCCCACAGACCTGGGGGCTGCAGGCATTCCTGCTGCCTTCAGCCTCAAAGCCACCCTTTCCCACTTGGCGCCGCGCTAGGCGCAAAAGTGGCCTATGGCTGGAGATGAGTCTCCCGCCCAAGGAGCCAGCAGGGAAAACTATGCCTTGTTCTAAAGCTCTTTGGGAACCGCTTGCGTAGCCCCACAGACCTGGGGGCTGCAGGCTTTCCTGCTGCCTTCAGCCTCGACACCACCCTTTCCCACTTTGCAGTGCGCCAGGCTCAAAAATGGCCTATGGCTGGAGATGGGTCCCATGCCCAAAGAGCCAGCAGGGAAAACTATGCCTTGTTCTAAAGCTCTTTGGGAACCGCTTGCTTGGCCCCATAGACCTGGGGGCTGCAGGCTTTCCTGCTGCCTTCAGCCTCGACAGCACCCTTTCCCACTTGGCACTGCGCCAGGCACAAAAATGGCCATATGTCTGGAGATTGGTCCCCTGCCCTAAGAGCCAGCAGGGAAAACTATGCCCTGTTCTAAAGCTCTTTGGGAACCGCTTGCGTAGCCCCACAGACCTGGGGGCTGCAGGCTTTCCTGCTGCCTTCAGCCTCAAAACCACCCTTTCCCACTTGGCGCCGCGCTAGGCACAAAAATGGCCATATGTCTGGAGATTGGTCCCCTGCTCAAGGAGCCAGCAGGGAAAACTATGCCTTGTTCTAAAGCTCTTTGGGAACCGCTTGCGTAGCCCCACAGACGTGGGGGCTGCGGGCTTTTCTGCTGCCTTCAGCCTCAAAGCCACCCTTTCCCACTTGGCGCCGCGCTAGGCACAAAAATGGCCTATGGCTGGAGATGGGTCCCCCGCCCAAGGAGCAAGCAGGGAAAACTATGCCTTGTTCTAAAGCTCTTTGGGAACCGCTTGCGTAGCCCCACAGACCTGGGGGCTGTGGGCTTTACTGCTGCCTTCAGACGCAACAACACCCTTTCCCACTTGGCGCCGCGCCAGGCACAAGAATGGCCATACGGCTGGAGATGGGTCCCACGCCCAAAAACCAGCAGGGAAAACTATGCCTTGTTCTAAAGCTCTTTGGGAACCGCTTGCGTAGCCCTACAGACCTGGGGGCTGCGGGCTTTCCTGCTGCCTTCAGCCTCGACAGCACCCTTTCCCACTTGGCACCGCGCCAGGCTCAAAAATGGCCTATGGCTGGAGATGGGTCCCATGCCCTAAGAGCCAGCAGGGAAAACTATGCCTTGTTCTAAAGCTCTTTGGGAACCCCTTGCGTAGCCGCACAGACCTGGGGGCTTCGGGCTTTGCTGCTGCCTTCAGCCTCGACACCACCCTTTCCCACTTGGCGCCGCACCAGGCTCAAAAATGGCCATACGGCTGGAGATGGGTCCCCCGCCCTAAGAGCCAGCAGGGAAAACTATGCCTTGTTCTAAAGCTCTTTGGGAACCGCTTGCTTGGCCTCACAGATGTGGGGGCTGCGGGCTTTCCTGCTGCCTTCAGCCTCGACAGCACCCTTTCCCACTTGGCTCCGCGCCAGGCTCAAAAATGGCCTATGGCTGGAGATGGGTCCCATGCCCTAAGAGCCAGCAGGGAAAACTATGCCTTGTTCTAAAGCTCTTTGGGAACCGCTTGCGTAGCCCCACAGACCTGGGGGCTGCAGGCTTTGCTGCTGCCTTCAGCCTCAAAGCCACCCTTTCCCACTTGGCGCCGCGCCCGGCACAAGAATGGCCATGCGGCTGGAGATGGGTCCCATGCCCTAAGAGCCAGCAGGGAAAACTATGCCTTGTTCTAAAGCTCTTTGGGAACCGCTTGCGTAGCCCCACAGACCTGGGGCCTGCGGGCTTTCCTGCTGCCTTCAGCCTCAAAACCACCCTTTCCCACTACGTACCGCGCCAGGCATAAAAATAGCCATACGACTGGAGATGGGTCCCACGCCCAAAGAGCCAGCAGGGAAAACTATGCCTTGTTCTAAAGCTCTTTGGGAACCACTTCCGTAGCCCCACAGACCTGGAGCTGCAGGCTTTCCTGCTGCCTTCAGCCTCAAAGCCACGCTCTCCCACTTCGCGTCGCGCCAGGCACAAAAATGGCCTATGGCTGGACATAGGTCCCACGCCCAAAGGTCCAGCAGGGAAAACTATGCCTTGTTCTAAAGCTCTTTGGGAACCGCTTGTGTAGCCCCACAGACCTGGGGGCTGCGGGCTTTCCTGCTGCCTTCAGCTTCGACACCACCCTTTCCCACTTGGCGCCGCGCCAGGCACAAAAATGGCCGTACGGCTGGAGATGGGTCCCAGCCCAAAGAGCCAGCAGGGAAAACTATGCCTTGTTCTAAAGCTCTTTGGGAACCGCTTGCGTAGCCGCACAGACCTGGGGGCTGCGGGCTTTCCTGCTGCCTTCAGCCTCGACACCACCCTTTCCCACTTGGTGCCGCGCCAGGCACCAAAATGGCCATACGGCTGGAGATGGGTCTCCCGCCCAAAGAGCCAGCAGGGAAAACTATGCCTTGTTCTAAAGCTCTTTGGGAACCGCTTGCGTAGCCCACAGACGTGGGGGCTGCGGGCTTTCCTGCTGCCTTCAGCCTCGACACCACCCTTTCCCACTTGGCGCCGCGCCAGGCACATAAATGGCCATACGGCTGGAGATGGGTCTCCCGCCCAAAGAGCCATCAGGGAAAACTATGCCTTGTTCTAAAGCTCTTTGGGAACCGCTTGCGTAGTCCAACAGACCTGGGGGCTGCGGGCTTTCCTGCTGCCTTCAGCTTCGACACCACCCTTTCCCACTTGGCGCCGCGCCAGGCACAAAAATGGCCGTACGGCTGGAGATGGGTCCCAGCCCAAAGAGCCAGCAGGGAAAACTATGCCTTGTTCTAAAGCTCTTTGGGAACCGCTTGCGTAGCCGCACAGACC
>NW_026529833.1:0-39507 GCF_028500815.1 Rissa tridactyla | reverse complement strand
GTGTCGCCGCACCAGCCTGCGAAGCATTTTCCGGTAGGGCCGCGGCACTGGCGACAGCTCCCACGCCCGAAGAGCCAGGAGGGAAAGCCGTGCCTCGTTGGAAAGCTCTTTGGCAGCCGCTCACGTGGCCCCACAGCCCGTGGGGCTGCGGGGCTTTCCGGCGGCCGTCAGCCTCGGCGACACCGGCGCCCACGTGGCGCCGCCGCGCCAGGCTGCGAAGCATTTTCCGGTAGGGCCGCGGCTCTGGCGACAGCTCCCACGCCCGAAGAGCCAGGAGGGAAAGCCGTGCCTCCTTGGAAAGGTCTTTGGCAGCCGCTCGCGTGGGCCCCACAGCCCCGTGGGGCTGCGGGCTTTCTGGCGGGCCGTCAGCAACGGCGCCACCGGCACCCACGTGGCGTCGCCGCACCAGCCTGCGAAGCATTTTCCGGTAGGGCCGCGGCTCTGGCGACAGCTCCCACGCCCAAAGAGCCAGGAGGGAAAGCCGTGCCTCCTTGGAAAGATCTTTGGCAGCCGCTCGCGTGGCCCCCACAGCCCGTGGGGCTGCGGGCTTTCCGGCGGCCGTCAGCCTCGGCGACACCGGCGACCACGTATCGCCGCTGCGCCAGCCTGCGAAGCATTTTCCGGTAGGGCCGCGGCTCTGGCGACAGCTCCCACGCCCGAAGAGCCAGGAGGGAAAGCCAGGCCTCGTTGGAAAGCTCTTTGGCAGCCGCTCGCGTGGCCCCACAGCCGTGGGGCTGCGGGCTTTCCGGCGGCCGTCAGCCTCGGCGACACCTGCGACCACGTGGCGCCGCCGCACCAGCTGCGAAGCATTTTCCGGTAGGGCCGCGGCTCTGGCGACAGCTCCCACGCCCGAAGAGCCAGGAGGGAAAGCCGTGCCTCGTTGGAAAGCTCTTTGGCAGCCGCTCGCGTGGCCCCACAGCCCGTGGGGCTGCGGGATTTCCGGCGGCTGTCAGCCTCGGCGACACCGGCGACCACGTCTCGCCGCTGAGCCAGACTGCGAAGCATTTTCCGGTAGGGCCGCGGCTCTGGCGACAGCTCCCACGCCCGAAGAGCCAGGAGGGAAAGCCGTGCCTCGTTGGAAAGCTCTTTGGCAGCCGCTCGCGTGGCCCCACAGCCCGTGGGGGCTGCGGGCTTTCTGGCGGCCGTCAGCATCGGCGCCACCGGCGCCCACGTGGTGTCGCCGCACCAGCCTGCGAAGCATTTTCCGGTAGGGCCGCGGCACTGGCGACAGCTCCCACGCCCGAAGAGCCAGGAGGGAAAGCCGTGCCTCGTTGGAAAGCTCTTTGGCAGCCGCTCACGTGGCCCCACAGCCCGTGGGGCTGCGGGCTTTTCCGGCGGCCGTCAGCCTCGGCGACACCGGCGACCACGTCTCGCCGCTGCGCCAGCCTGCGAAGCATTTTCCGGTAGGGCCGCGGCTCTGGCGACAGCTCCCACGCGCGAAGAGCCAGGAGGGAAAGCCGTGCCTCCTTGGAAAGCTCTTTGGCAGCCGCTCGCGTGGCCCCACAGCCCATGGGGCTGCGGGCTTTCTCGTCGGCCGTCAGCCTCGGTGACACCGGCGCCCCACGTGGCCCGCCGCGCCAGCCGCGCCTGCAAAGCATTTTCCGGTAGGGCCGCGGCTCTGGCGACAGCTCCCACGCCCGAAGAGCCAGGAGGGAAAGCCGTGCCTCGTTGGAAAGCTCTTTGGCAGCCGCTCGCGTGGGCCCCACAGCCCGTGGGGCTGCGGGACTTTCTGGCGGCCGTCAGCATCGTCGCCACCCGGCACCCACGTGGCGTCGCCGCACCAGCCTGCGAAGCATTTTCCGGTAGGGCCGCGTCTCTGGCGACAGCTCCCACGCCCGAAGAGCCAGGAGGGAAAGCTGTGCCTCCTTGGAAAGCTCTTTGGCAGCCGCTCGCGTGGCCCCACAGCCCGTGGGGCTGCGGGCTTTCCCGGCGGCCGTCAGCCTCGGCGACACCGGCGACCACGTCTCGCCGCTGCGCCAGCCTGCGAAGCATTTTCCGGTAGGGCCGCGGCTCTGGCGACAGCTCCCACGCCGAAAGAGCCAGGAGGGAAAGCCGTGCCTCGTTGGAAAGCTCTTGGCAGCCGCTCGCGTGGCCCCACAGCCCGTGGGGGCTGCGGGGCTTTCCCGGCGGCCGTCAGCCTCGGCGACACCTGCGACCACGTGGCGCCGCCGCACCAGCCTGCGAAGCATTTTCTGGTAGGGCCGCGGCTCTGGCGACAGCTCCCACGCCCGAAAGAGCCAGGAGGGAAAGCCGTGCCTCGTTGGAAAGCTCTTTGGCAGCCGCTCGCGTGGCCCCACAGCCCGTGGGGCTGCGGGCTTTCTGGGGGCCGTCAGCATCGGCGCCACCGGCGCCCACGTGGCGCCGCCGCACCAGCCTGCGAAGCATTTTCCGGTAGGGCCGCGGCTCTGGCGACAGCTCCCACGCCCGAAGAGCCAGGAGGGAAAGCCGTGCCTCGTTGGAAAGCTCTTTGGCAGCCGCTCGCGTGGCCCCACAGCCCGTGGGGCTGCGGGCTTTCCCGGCGGGCCGTCAGCCTCGGCGACAACCGGCGACCACGTCTCCGCCGCTGCGCCAGCCTGCGAAGCATTTTTCCGGTAGGGCCGCGGCTCTGGGCGACAGCTCCCACGCGCGAAGAGCCAGGAGGGAAAGCCGTGTCTCGTTGGAAAGCTCTTTGGCAGCCGCTCGCGTGGCCCCACAGCCCGTGGGGCTGCGGGCTTTCCGGCGGGCCGTCAGCCTCGGTGACAACCGGCGCCCACGTGGCGCCGCCGCGCCAGCCTGCAAAGCATTTTCCGGTAGGGCCGCGGCTCTGGCGACAGCTCCCACGCCCGAAGAGCCAGGAGGGAAAGCCGTGCCTCGTTGGAAAGCTCTTTGGCAGCCGCTCGCGTGGCCCCACAGCCCGTGGGGCTGCGGGCTTTCTGGCGGCCGTCAGCATCGGCGCCACCGGCACCCACGTGGCGTCGCCGCACCAGCCTGCGAAGCATTTTCCGGTAGGGCCCGCGTCTCTGGCGACAGCTCCCACGCCCGAAGAGCCAGGAGGGAAAGCTGTGCCTCCTTGGAAAGCTCTTTGGCAGCCGCTCGCGTGGCCCCACAGCCCGTGGGGCTGCGGGCTTTCCGGCGGCCGTCAGCCTCGGCGACACCGGCGACCACGTCTCGCCGCTGCGCCAGCCTGCGAAGCATTTTCCGGTAGGGCCGCGTCTCTGGCGACAGCTCCCACGCCCGAAGAGCCAGGAGGGAAAGCCGTGCCCTCGTTGGAAAGCTCTTTGGCAGCCGCTCGCGTGGCCCCACAGCCCGTGGGGCTGCGGGCTTTCCGGCGGCCGTCAGCCTCAGCGACACCTGCGACCACGTGGCGCCGCCGCACCAGCCTGCGAAGCATTTTCTGGTAGGGCCGCGTCTCTGGCGACAGCTCCCACGCCCGAAGAGCCAGGAGGGAAAGCCGTGTCTCGTTGGAAAGCTCTTTGGCAGCCGCTCGCGTGGCCCCACAGCCCGTGGGGCTGCGGGCTTTCCGGCGGCCGTCAGCCTTGGCGACACCGGCGACCATGTGGCGCCGCCGCGCCAGCCTGCGAAGCATTTTCCGGTAGGGCCGCGGCTCTGGCGACAGCTCCCACGCCCGAAGAGCCAGGAGGGAAAGCCGTGTCTCGTTGGAAAGCTCTTTGGCAGCCGCTCGCGTGGCCCCACAGCCCGTGGAGCTGTGGGCCTTCCGGCGGCCGTCAGCCTCGGTGACACCGGCGCCCACGTGGCGCCGCCGCGCCTGCCTGCGAAGCATTTTCCGGTAGTGCCGCGGCTCTGGCGACAGCTCCCACGCCCGAAGAGCCAGGAGGGAAAGCCGTGTCTCGTTGGAAAGCTCTTTGGCAGCCGCTCGCGTGGCCCCACAGCCCGTGGGGCTGCGGGCTTTCTGGCGGCCGTCAGCATCGGCGCCACCGGCACCCACGTGGCGTCGCCGCACCAGCCTGCAAAGCATTTTCCTGTAGGGCCGCGGCTCTGGCGACAGCTCCCACGCCCGAAGAGCCAGGAGGGAAAGCCGTGCCTCGTTGGAAAGCTCTTTGGCAGCCGCTCGCGTGGCCCCACAGCCCGTGGGGCTGTGGGCTTTCCGGCGGCCGTCAGCCTCGGCGACACCGGCGACCACGTCTCGCCGCCGCGCCAGCCTGCGAAGCATTTTCCGGTAGGGCCGCGGCTCTGGCGACAGCTCCCACGCCCGAAGAGCCAGGAGGGAAAGCCATGCCTCGTTGGAAAGCTCTTTGGCAGCCGCTCGCGTGGCCCCACAGCCCGTGGGGCTGCGGGCTTTCCGGCGGCCGTCAGCCTCGGTGACACCGGCGCCCACGTGGCGCCGCCGCGCCAGCCTGCAAAGCATTTTCCAGTAGGGCCGCGGCTCTGGCGACAGCTCCCACGCCCGAAGAGCCAGGAGGGAAAGCCGTGCCTCGTTGGAAAGCTCTTTGGCACCCGCTCGCGTGGCCCCACAGCCCGTGGGGCTGCGGGCTTTCTGGCGGCCGTCAGCATCGGCGACACCTGCGACCACGTGGCGCCGCCGCACCAGCCTGCGAAGCATTTTCTGGTAGGGCCGCGGCTCTGGCGACAGCTCCCACGCCCGAAGAGCCAGGAGGGAAAGCCGTGTCTCGTTGGAAAGCTCTTTGGCAGCCGCTCGCGTGGCCCCACAGCCCGTGGGGCTGCGGGCTTTCCGGCGGCCGTCAGCCTCGGCGACACCGGCGACCATGTGGCGCCGCCGCGCCAGCCTGCGAAGCATTTTCCGGTAGGGCCGCGGCTCTGGCGACAGCTCCCACGCCCGAAGAGCCAGGAGGGAAAGCCGTGTCTCGTTGGAAAGCTCTTTGGCAGCCGCTCGCGTGGCCCCACAGCCCGTGGGGCTGTGGGCCTTCCGGCGGCCGTCAGCCTCGGTGACACCGGCGCCCACGTGGCGCCGCCGCGCCTGCCTGCGAAGCATTTTCCGGTAGGGCCGCGGCTCTGGCGACAGCTCCCACGCCCGAAGAGCCAGGAGGGAAAGCCGTGTCTCGTTGGAAAGCTCTTTGGCAGCCGCTCGCGTGGCCCCACAGCCCGTGGGGCTGCGGGCTTTCTGGCGGCCGTCAGCATCGGCGCCACCGGCACCCACGTGGCGTCGCCGCACCAGCCTGCAAAGCATTTTCCTGTAGGGCCGCGGCTCTGGCGACAGCTCCCACGCCCGAAGAGCCAGGAGGGAAAGCCGTGCCTCGTTGGAAAGCTCTTTGGCAGCCGCTCGCGTGGCCCCACAGCCCGTGGGGCTGTGGGCTTTCCGGCGGCCGTCAGCCTCGGCGACACCGGCGACCACGTCTCGCCGCTGCGCCAGCCTGCGAAGCATTTTCCGGTAGGGCCGCGGCTCTGGCGACAGCTCCCACGCCCGAAGAGCCAGGAGGGAAAGCCATGCCTCGTTGGAAAGCTCTTTGGCAGCCGCTCGCGTGGCCCCACAGCCCGTGGGGCTGCGGGCTTTCCGGCGGCCGTCAGCCTCGGTGACACCGGTGCCCACGTGGCGCCGCCGCGCCAGCCTGCAAAGCATTTTCCAGTAGGGCCGCGGCTCTGGCGACAGCTCCCACGCCCGATAAGCCAGGAGGGAAAGCCGTGCCTCGTTGGAAAGCTCTTTGGCACCCGCTCGCGTGGCCCCACAGCCCGTGGGGCTGCGGGCTTTCTGGCGGCCGTCAGCATCGGCGCCACCGGCACCCACGTGGCGTCGCCGCACCAGCCTGCGAAGCATTTTCCGGTAGGGCCGCGGCTCTGGCGACAGCTCCCACGCCCGAAGAGCCAGGAGGGAAAGCCGTGCCTCGTTGGAAAGCTCTTTGGCAGCCGCTCGCGTGGCCCCACAGCCCGTGGGGCTGCGGGCTTTCCGGCGGCCGTCAGCCTCGGCGACACCGGCGCCCACGTGGCGCCCCTGCGCCAGGCTGCGAAGCATTTTCCGGTAGGGCCGCGGCTCTGGCGACAGCTCCCACGCCCGAAGAGCCAGGTGGGAAAGCCGTGCCTCGTTGGAAACCTCTTTGGCAGCCGCTCGCGTGGCCCCACAGCCCGTGGGGCTGTGGGCTTTCCGGCGGCCGTCAGCCTCGGCGACACCTGCGACCACGTGGCGCCGCCGCACCAGCCTGCGAAGCATTTTCCAGTAGGGCCGCGTCTCTTGCGACAGCTCCCACGCCCGAAGAGCCAGGAAGGGAAAGCCGTGCCTCGTTGGAAAGCTCTTTGGCAGCCGCTCGCGTGGCCCCACAGCCCGTGGGGCTGCGGGCTTTCCGGCAGCCGTCAGCCTCGGCGACACCGGCGCCGACGTGGCGCCGCTGCACCATCCTGCGAAGCATTTTCCGGTAGGGCCGCGGCTCTGGCGACAGCTCCCACGCCCGAAGAGCCAGGAGGGAAAGCCAGGCCTCGTTGGAAAGCTCTTTGGCAGCCGCTCGCGTGGCCCCACAGCCCGTGGGGCTGCGGGCTTTCCGTCGGCCGTCAGCCTCGGCGACACCGGCGCCCACGTGCCGCCGCCGCGCCAGCCTGCAAAGCATTATCCGGTAGGGCCGCGGCTCTGGCGACAGCTCCCACGCCCGAAGAGCCAGGAGGGAAAGCCGTGCCTCGTTGGAAAGCTCTTTGGCAGCCGCTCGCGTGGCCCCACAGCCCGTGGGGCTGCGGGCTTTCCGGCGGCCGTCAGCCTCGGCGACACCTGCGAGCACGTGGCGCCGCCGCGCCAGCCTGCGAAGCATTTTCCGGTAGGGCCGCGTCTCTGGCGACAGCTCCCACGCCCGAAGAGCCAGGAGGGAAAGCCGAGCCTCGTTGGAAAGCTCTTTGGCAGCCGCTCGCGTGGCCCCACAGCCCGTGGGGCTGCGGGCTTTCCGGCGGCCGTCAGCCTCGGCGCCACCGGCGCCCACGTGGCGCCGCCGCGCCAGCCTGCGAAGCATTTTCCGGTAGGGCCGCGGCTCTGGCGACAGCTCCCACGCCCGAAGAGCCAGGAGGGAAAGCCGTGCCTCGTTGGAAAGCTCTTTGGCAGCCGCTCGCGTGGCCCCACAGCCCGTGGGGCTGCGGGCTTTCCGGCGGCCATCAGCCTCGGCGACACCAGGGCACACGTGGCACCGCCGCCCAGCCTGCGAAGCATTTTCCGGTAGGGCCGCGTCTCTGGCGACAGCTCCCACGCCCGAAGAGCCAGGAGGGAAAGCCGTGCCTCGTTGGAAAGCTCTTTGGCAGCCGCTCGCGTGGCCCCACAGCCCGTGGGGCTGCGGGCTTTCTGGCGGCCGTCAGCATCGGCGCCACCGGTGCCCACGTGGCGCCGCCGCACCAGCCTGCAAAGCATTTTCCGGTAGGGCCGCGGCTCTGGCGACAGCTCCCACGCCTGAAGAGCCAGGAGGGAAAGCCGTGCCTCCTTGGAAAGCTCTTTGGCAGCCGCTCGCGTGGCCCCACAGCCCGTGGGGCTGCGGGCTTTCCGGCGGCCGTCAGCCTCGGCGACACCGGCGCCCACCTGGCGCCGCCGCACCAGACTGCGAAGCATTTTCCGGTAGGGCCGCGGCTCTGGCGACAGCTCCCACGCCCGAAGAGCCAGGAGGGATAGCCGTGCCTCGTTGGAAAGCTCTTTGGCAGCCGCTCGCGTGGCCCCACAGCCCGTGGGGCTGCGGGCTTTCCGGCGGCCGTCAGCCTTTGCGACACCGTCGCCCATGTGGCGCCCCTGCGCAAGCCTGCGAAGCATTTTCCGGTAGGGCCGCGGCTCTGGCGACAGCTCCCACACCCGAAGAGCCAGGTGGGAAAGCCGTGCCTCGTTGGAAACCTCTTTGGCAGCCGCTCGCGTGGCCCCACAGCCCGTGGGGCTGCGGGCTTTCCGGCGGCCGTCAGCCTCGGCGACACCTGCGACCACGTGGCGCCGCCGCACCAGCCTGCGAAGCATTTTCCAGTAGGGCCGCGTCTCTGGCGACAGCTCCCACGCCCGAAGAGCCAGGAGGGAAAGCCGTGCCTCGTTGGAAAGCTCTTTGGCAGCCGCTCGCGTGGCCCCACAGCCCGTGGGGCTGCGAGCTTTCCGGCGGCCGTCAGCCTCGGCGCCACCGGCGCCCACGTGGCGCCGCCGCGCCAGCCTGCGAAGCATTTTCCTGTAGGGCCGCGGCTCTGGCGACAGCTCCCACGCCCGAAGAGCCAGGAGGGAAAGCCGTGCCTCGTTGGAAAGCTCTTTGGCAGCCGCTCGCGTGGCCCCACAGCCCGTGGGGCTGCGGGCTTTCCGGCGGCCGTCAGCCTCGGCGCCACCGGCGCCCACGTGGCGCCGCCGCGCCAGCCTGCGAAGCATTTTCCGGTAGGGCCGCGGCTCTGGCGACAGCTCCCACGCGCGAAGAGCCAGGAGGGAAAGCCGTGCCTCGTTGTAAAGCTCTTTGGCAGCCGCTCGCGTGGCCCCACAGCCCGTGGGGCTGCGGGCTTTCCGGCGGCCGTCAGCCTTTGCGACACCGGCGCCCACGTGGCGCCCCTGCGCAAGCCTGCGAAGCATTTTCCGGTAGGGCCGCGTCTCTGGCGACAGCTCCCACACCCGAAGAGCCAGGTGGGAAAGCCGTGCCTCGTTGGAAAGCTCTTTGGCAGCCGCTCGCGTGGCCCCACAGCCCGTGGGGCTGCGGGCTTTCCGGCGGCCGTCAGCCTCGGCGACACCTGCGACCACGTGGCGCCGCCGCACCAGCCTGCGAAGCATTTTCCAGTAGGGCCGCGTCTCTGGCGACAGCTCCCACGCCCGAAGAGCCAGGAGGGAAAGCCGTGCCTCGTTGGAAAGCTCTTTGGCAGCCGCTCGCGTGGCCCCACAGCCCGTGGGGCTGCGGGCTTTTCGGCGGCCGTCAGCCTCGGCGCCACCGGCGCCCACGTGGCGCCGCCGCACCAGCCTGCGAAGCATTTTCCGGTAGGGCCACGGCTCTGGCGACAGCTCCCACGCCCGAAGAGCCAGGAGGGAAATCCGTGCCTCGTTGGAAAGCTCTTTGGCAGCCGCTCACGTGGCCCCACAGCCCGTGGGGCTGCGGGCTTTCCGGCGGCCGTCAGCCTCGGCGACACCGGCGTCCACGTGGCGCCGCTGCGCCAGCCTGCGAAGCATTTTCCGGTAGGGCCACGGCTCTGGCGACAGCTCCCACGCCCGAAGAGCCAGGAGGGAAAGCCGTGCCTCGTTGGAAAGCTCTTTGGCAGCCGCTCGCGTGGCCCCACAGCCCGTGGGGCTGCGGGCTTTCCGGCGGCCGTCAGCCTCGGCGACACCTGCGAGCACGTGGCGCCGCCGCGCCAGCCTGCGAAGCATTTTCCGGTTGGGCCGCGTCTCTGGCGACAGCTCCCACGCCCGAAGAGCCAGGAGGGAAAGCCGTGCCTCGTTGGAAAGCTCTTTGGCAGCCGCTCGCGTGGCCCCACAGCCCGTGGGGCTGCGGGCTTTCCGGCGGCCGTCAGCCTCGTCGACAGCGGCGCCCACGTGGCGCCGCCACGCCAGCCTGCGAAGCATTTTCCGGTAGGGCCGCGTCTCTGGCGACAGCTCCCACGCCCGAAGAGCCAGGAGGGAAAGCCGTGCCTCGTTGGAAAGCTCTTTGGCAGCCGCTCGCGTGGCCCCACAGCCCGTGGGGCTGCGGGCTTTCCGGCGGCCGTCAGCCTCGGCGCCACCGTCACCCACGTGGCGCCGCCGCGCCAGCCTGCGAAGCATTTTCCGGTAGGGCCGCATCTCTGGCGACAGCTCCCACGCCCGAAGAGCCAGGAGGGAAAGCCGTGCCTCGTTGGAAAGCTCTTTGGCAGCCGCTCGCGTGGCCCCACAGCCCGTGGGGCTGCGGGCTTTCCGGCGGCCATCAGCCTCGGCGACACTGGCGCCCACGTGGCGCCGCCGTGCCAGCCTGCGAAGCATTTTCCGGTAGGGCCGCGGCTCTGGTGACAGCTCCCACGCGCGAAGAGCCAGGAGGGAAAGCCGTGCCTCGTTGGAAAGCTCTTTGGCAGCCGCTCGCGTGGCCCCACAGCCCGTGGGGCTGCGGGCTTTCCGGGGGCCATCAGCCTCGGCGACACCTGCGACCACGTGGCGCCGCCGCGCCAGCCTGCGAAGCATTTTCCGGTAGGGCCGCGTCTCTGGCGACAGCTCCCACGCCCGAAGAGCCAGGAGGGAAAGCCGTGCCTCGTTGGAAAGCTCTTTGGCACCCGCTCGCGTGGCCCCACAGCCCGTGGGGCTGCGGGCTTTCCGGGGGCCATCAGCCTCGGCGACACCGGTGTCCATGTGGCGCCGCCGCGCCAGCCTGCGAAGCATTTTCCCGTAGGGCCACGGCTCTGGCAACAGCTCCCACGCCCGAAGAGCCAGGAGGGAAAGCCGTGCCTCGTTGGAAAGCTCTTTGGCAGCCGCTCGCGTGGCCCCACAGCCCGTGAGGCTGCGGGCCTTCCGGCGGCCGTCAGCCTCGGCGACACCGGAGCCCAGGTGGCGCCGCCACGTCAGCCTGCGAAGCATTTTCCGGTAGGGCCGCGGCTCTGGCGACAGCTCCCACGCAGAAGAGCCAGGAGGGAAAGCTGTGCCTCGTTGGAAAGCTCTTTGGCAGCCGCTCGCGTGGCCCCACAGCCCGTGGGGCTGCGGGCTTTCCGGCGGCCGTCAGCCTCGGCGACACCTGCACCCACGTGGCGCCGCCGCGCCAGCCTGCGAAGCATTTTCCGGTAGGGCCGCGGCTCTGGCGACAGCTCCCACGCCCAAAGAGCCAGGAGGGAAAGCCGTGTCTCGTTGGAAAGCACTTTCGCAGCCGCTCGCGTGGCCCCACAGCCCGTGGGGCTGTGGGCCTTCCGGCAGCCGTCAGCCTCGGCGACACCGGCGCCCACGTGGCGCCGCCGCGCCAGCCTGCGAAGCATTTTCCGGTAGGGCCGCGTCTCTGGCGACAGCTCCCACGCCCGAAGAGCCAGGAGGGAAAGCCGTGCCTCGTTGGAAAGCTCTTTGGCAGCCGCTCGCGTGGCCCCACAGCCCGTGGGGCTGCGGGCTTTCCGGCGGCCGTCAGCCTCGGCGACTCCGGCGCCCACGTGGCGCCGCCATGCCAGCCTGGGAAGCATTTTCCGGTAGGGCCGCGGCTCTGGCGACAGCTCCCACGCCCGAAGAGCCAGGAGGGAAAGCCGTGCCTCGTTGGAAAGCTCTTTGGCAGCCGCTCGCGTGGCCCCACAGCCCGTGGGGCTGCGGGCTTTCCGGCGGCCGTCAGCCTCGGCGCCACCTGCGCCCACGTGGCGTCGCCGCACCAGCCTGCGAAGCATTTTCCGGTAGGGCCGCGTCTCTGGCGACAGCTCCCACGCCCGAAGAGCCAGGAGGGAAAGCCGTGCCTCGTTGGAAAGCTCTTTGGCAGCCGCTCGCGTGGCCCCACAGCCCGTGGGGCTGCGGGCTTTCCGGCGGCCGTCAGCCTCGGCGCCACCGGCGTCCACGTGGCGCCGCCACGCCAGCCTGCGAAGCATTTTCCGGTAGGGCCACGGCTCTGGCGACAGCTCCCACGCCCGAAGAGCCAGGAGGGAAAGCCGTGCCTCGTTGGAAAGCTCTTTGGCAGCCGCTCGCGTGGCCCCACAGCCCGTGGGGCTGCGGGCTTTCCGGCGGCCGTCAGCCTCGGCGACACCAGGGCACACGTGGCGCCGCCGCGCCAGCCTGCGAAGCATTTTCCGGTAGGGCCGCGTCTCTGGCGACAGCTCCCACGCCCGAAGAGCCAGGAGGGAAAGCCGTGCCTCGTTGGAAAGCTCTTTGGCAGCCGCTCGCGTGGCCCCACAGCCCGTGGGGCTGCGGGCTTTTCGGCGGCCGTCAGCCTCGGCGCCACCGGCGCCCACGTGGCGCCGCCGCACCAGCCTGCGAAGCATTTTCCGGTAGGGCCACGGCTCTGGCGACAGCTCCCACGCCCGAAGAGCCAGGAGGGAAATCCGTGCCTCGTTGGAAAGCTCTTTGGCAGCCGCTCACGTGGCCCCACAGCCCGTGGGGCTGCGGGCTTTCCGGCGGCCGTCAGCCTCGGCGACACCGGCGTCCACGTGGCGCCGCTGCGCCAGCCTGCGAAGCATTTTCCGGTAGGGCCACGGCTCTGGCGACAGCTCCCACGCCCGAAGAGCCAGGAGGGAAAGCCGTGCCTCGTTGGAAAGCTCTTTGGCAGCCGCTCGCGTGGCCCCACAGCCCGTGGGGCTGCGGGCTTTCCGGCGGCCGTCAGCCTCGGCGACACCTGCGAGCACGTGGCGCCGCCGCGCCAGCCTGCGAAGCATTTTCCGGTAGGGCCGCGTCTCTGGCGACAGCTCCCACGCCCGAAGAGCCAGGAGGGAAAGCCGTGCCTCGTTGGAAAGCTCTTTGGCAGCCGCTCGCGTGGCCCCACAGCCCGTGGGGCTGCGGGCTTTCCGGCGGCCGTCAGCCTCGGCGCCACCGGCGCCCACGTGGCGCCGCCGCGCCAGCCTGCGAAGCATTTTCCGGTAGGGCCGCATCTCTGGCGACAGCTACCACGCCCGAAGAGCCAGGAGGGAAAGCCGTGCCTCGTTGGAAAGCTCTTTGGCAGCCGCTCGCGTGGCCCCACAGCCCGTGGGGCTGCGGGCTTTCCGGCGGCCATCAGCCTCGGCGACACTGGCGCCCACGTGGCGCCGCCGTGCCAGCCTGCGAAGCATTTTCCGGTAGGGCCGCGGCTCTGGTGACAGCTCCCACGCGCGAAGAGCCAGGAGGGAAAGCCGTGCCTCGTTGGAAAGCTCTTTGGCAGCCGCTCGCGTGGCCCCACAGCCCGTGGGGCTGCGGGCTTTCCGGGGGCCATCAGCCTCGGCGACACCGGTGTCCATGTGGCGCCGCCGCGCCAGCCTGCGAAGCATTTTCCGGTAGGGCCACGGCTCTGGCAACAGCTCCCACGCCCGAAGAGCCAGGAGGGAAAGCCGTGCCTCGTTGGAAAGCTCTTTGGCAGCCGCTCGCGTGGCCCCACAGCCCGTGAGGCTGCGGGCCTTCCGGCGGCCGTCAGCCTCGGCGACACCGGAGCCCAGGTGGCGCCGCCACGTCAGCCTGCGAAGCATTTTCCGGTAGGGCCACGTCTCTGGCGACAGCTCCCACGCAGAAGAGCCAGGAGGGAAAGCTGTGCCTCGTTGGAAAGCTCTTTGGCAGCCGCTCGCGTGGCCCCACAGCCCGTGGGGCTGCGGGCTTTCCGGCGGCCGTCAGCCTCGGCGACACCTGCACCCACGTGGCGCCGCCGCGCCAGCCTGCGAAGCATTTTCCGGTAGGGCCGCGGCTCTGGCGACAGCTCCCACGCCCAAAGAGCCAGGAGGGAAAGCCGTGTCTCGTTGGAAAGCACTTTCGCAGCCGCTCGCGTGGCCCCACAGCCCGTGGGGCTGTGGGCCTTCCGGCAGCCGTCAGCCTCGGCGACACCGGCGCCCACGTGGCGCCGCCGCGCCAGCCTGCGAAGCATTTTCCGGTAGGGCCGCGTCTCTGGCGACAGCTCCCACGCCCGAAGAGCCAGGAGGGAAAGCCGTGCCTCGTTGGAAAGCTCTTTGGCAGCCGCTCGCGTGGCCCCACAGCCCGTGGGGCTGCGGGCTTTCCGGCGGCCGTCAGCCTCGGCGACTCCGGCGCCCACGTGGCGCCGCCATGCCAGCCTGGGAAGCATTTTCCGGTAGGGCCGCGGCTCTGGCGACAGCTCCCACGCCCGAAGAGCCAGGAGGGAAAGCCGTGCCTCGTTGGAAAGCTCTTTGGCAGCCGCTCGCGTGGCCCCACAGCCCGTGGGGCTGCGGGCTTTCCGGCGGCCGTCAGCCTCGGCGCCACCTGCGCCCACGTGGCGTCGCCGCACCAGCCTGCGAAGCATTTTCCGGTAGGGCCGCGTCTCTGGCGACAGCTCCCACGCCCGAAGAGCCAGGAGGGAAAGCCGTGCCTCGTTGGAAAGCTCTTTGGCAGCCGCTCGCGTGGCCCCACAGCCCGTGGGGCTGCGGGCTTTCCGTCGGCCGTCAGCCTCGACGACACCGGCGTCCACGTGGCGCCGCCACGCCAGCCTGCGAAGCATTTTCCGGTAGGGCCACGGCTCTGGCGACAGCTCCCACGCCCGAAGAGCCAGGAGGGAAAGCCGTGCCTCGTTGGAAAGCTCTTTGGCAGCCGCTCGCGTGGCCCCACAGCCCGTGGGGCTGCAGGCTTTCCGGCGGCCGTCAGCCTCGGCGACACCAGGGCACACGTGGCGCCGCCGCGCCAGCCTGCGAAGCATTTTCCGGTAGGGCCGCGTCTCTGGCGACAGCTCCCACGCCCAAAGAGCCAGGAGGGAAATCCGTGCCTCGTTGGAAAGCTCTTTGGCAGCCGCTCACGTGGCCCCACAGCCCGTGGGGCTGCGGGCTTTCCGGCGGCCGTCAGCCTCGGCGACACCGGCGTCCACGTGGCGCCGCTGCGCCAGCCTGCTAAGCATTTTCCGGTAGGGCCACGGCTCTGGCGACAGCTCCCACGCCCGAAGAGCCAGGAGGGAAAGCCGTGCCTCGTTGGAAAGCTCTTTGGCAGCCGCTCGCGTGGCCCCACAGCCCGTGGGGCTGCGGGCTTTCCGGCGGCCGTCAGCCTCGGCGACACCTGCGAGCACGTGGCGCCGCCGCGCCAGCCTGCGAAGCATTTTCCGGTAGGGCCGCGTCTCTGGCGACAGCTCCCACGCCCGAAGAGCCAGGAGGGAAAGCCGTGCCTCGTTGGAAAGCTCTTTGGCAGCCGCTCGCGTGGCCCCACAGCCCGTGGGGCTGCGGGCTTTCCGGCGGCCGTCAGCCTCGTCGACAGCGGCGCCCACGTGGCGCCGCCACGCCAGCCTGCGAAGCATTTTCCGGTAGGGCCGCGTCTCTGGTGACAGCTCCCACGCCCGAAGAGCCAGGAGGGAAAGCCGTGCCTCGTTGGAAAGCTCTTTGGCAGCCGCTCGCGTGGCCTCACAGCCCGTGGGGCTGCGGGCTTTCCGGCGGCCGTCAGCCTCGGCGCCACCGGCGCCCACGTGGCGCCGCCGCGCCAGCCTGCGAAGCATTTTCCGGTAGGGCCGCATCTCTGGCGACAGCTCCCACGCCCGAAGAGCCAGGAGGGAAAGCCGTGCCTCGTTGGAAAGCTCTTTGGCAGCCGCTCGCGTGGCCCCACAGCCCGTGGGGCTGCGGGCTTTCCGGCGGCCATCAGCCTCGGCGACACTGGCGCCCACGTGGCGCCGCCGTGCCAGCCTGCGAAGCATTTTCCGGTAGGGCCGCGGCTCTGGTGACAGCTCCCACGCGCGAAGAGCCAGGAGGGAAAGCCGTGCCTCGTTGGAAAGCTCTTTGGCAGCCGCTCGCGTGGCCCCACAGCCCGTGGGGCTGCGGGCTTTCCGGGGGCCATCAGCCTCGGCGACACCTGCGACCACGTGGCGCCGCCGCGCCAGCCTGCGAAGCATTTTCCGGTAGGGCCGCGTCTCTGGCGACAGCTCCCACGCCCGAAGAGCCAGGAGGGAAAGCCGTGCCTCCTTGGAAAGCTCTTTGGCAGCCGCTCGCGTGGCCCCACAGACCGTGAGGCTGCGGGCCTTCCGGCGGCCGTCAGCCTCGGCGACACCGGAGCCCACGTGGCGCCGCCACGCCAGCCTGCGAAGCATTTTCCGGTAGGGCCGCGGCTCTGGCGACAGCTCCCACGCGCGAAGAGCCAGGAGGGAAAGCCGTGCCTCGTTGGAAAGCTCTTTGGCACCCGCTCGCGTGGCCCCACAGCCCGTGGGGCTGCGGGCTTTCCGGGGGCCATCAGCCTCGGCGACACCGGTGTCCATGTGGCGCCGCCGCGCCAGCCTGCGAAGCATTTTCCCGTAGGGCCACGGCTCTGGCGACAGCTCCCACGCCCGAAGAGCCAGGAGGGAAAGCCGTGCCTCGTTGGAAAGCTCTTTGGCAGCCGCTCGCGTGGCCCCACAGCCCGTGAGGCTGCGGGCCTTCCGGCGGCCGTCAGCCTCGGCGACACCGGAGCCCAGGTGGCGCCGCCACGTCAGCCTGCGAAGCATTTTCCGGTAGGGCCACGTCTCTGGCGACAGCTCCCACGCAGAAGAGCCAGGAGGGAAAGCTGTGCCTCGTTGGAAAGCTCTTTGGCAGCCGCTCGCGTGGCCCCACAGCCCGTGGGGCTGCGGGCTTTCCGGCGGCCGTCAGCCTCGGCGACACCTGCACCCACGTGGCGCCGCCGCGCCAGCCTGCGAAGCATTTTCCGGTAGGGCCGCGGCTCTGGCGACAGCTCCCACGCCCAAAGAGCCAGGAGGGAAAGCCGTGTCTCGTTGGAAAGCACTTTCGCAGCCGCTCGCGTGGCCCCAGAGCCCGTGGGGCTGTGGGCCTTCCGGCAGCCGTCAGCCTCGGCGACACCGGCGCCCACGTGGCGCCGCCGCGCCAGCCTGCGAAGCATTTTCCGGTAGGGCCGCGTCTCTGGCGACAGCTCCCACGCCCGAAGAGCCAGGAGGGAAAGCCGTGCCTCGTTGGAAAGCTCTTTGGCAGCCGCTCGCGTGGCCCCACAGCCCGTGGGGCTGCGGGCTTTCCGGCGGCCGTCAGCCTCGGCGACTCCGGCGCCCACGTGGCGCCGCCATGCCAGCCTGGGAAGCATTTTCCGGTAGGGCCGCGGCTCTGGCGACAGCTCCCACGCCCGAAGAGCCAGGAGGGAAAGCCGTGCCTCGTTGGAAAGCTCTTTGGCAGCCGCTCGCGTGGCCCCACAGCCCGTGGGGCTGCGGGCTTTCCGGCGGCCGTCAGCCTCGTCGACAGCGGCGCCCACGTGGCGCCGCCACGCCAGCCTGCGAAGCATTTTCCGGTAGGGCCGCGTCTCTGGCGACAGCTCCCACGCCCGAAGAGCCAGGAGGGAAAGCCGTGCCTCGTTGGAAAGCTCTTTGGCAGCCGCTCGCGTGGCCTCACAGCCCGTGGGGCTGCGGGCTTTCCGGCGGCCGTCAGCCTCGGCGCCACCGGCGCCCACGTGGCGCCGCCGCGCCAGCCTGCGAAGCATTTTCCGGTAGGGCCGCATCTCTGGCGACAGCTCCCACGCCCGAAGAGCCAGGAGGGAAAGCCGTGCCTCGTTGGAAAGCTCTTTGGCAGCCGCTCGCGTGGCCCCACAGCCCGTGGGGCTGCGGGCTTTCCGGCGGCCATCAGCCTCGGCGACACTGGCGCCCACGTGGCGCCGCCGTGCCAGCCTGCGAAGCATTTTCCGGTAGGGCCGCGGCTCTGGTGACAGCTCCCACGCGCGAAGAGCCAGGAGGGAAAGCCGTGCCTCGTTGGAAAGCTCTTTGGCAGCCGCTCGCGTGGCCCCACAGCCCGTGGGGCTGCGGGCTTTCCGGGGGCCATCAGCCTCGGCGACACCTGCGACCACGTGGCGCCGCCGCGCCAGCCTGCGAAGCATTTTCCGGTAGGGCCGCGTCTCTGGCGACAGCTCCCACGCCCGAAGAGCCAGGAGGGAAAGCCGTGCCTCGTTGGAAAGCTCTTTGGCAGCCGCTCGCGTGGCCCCACAGACCGTGAGGCTGCGGGCCTTCCGGCGGCCGTCAGCCTCGGCGACACCGGAGCCCACGTGGCGCCGCCACGCCAGCCTGCGAAGCATTTTCCGGTAGGGCCGCGGCTCTGGCGACAGCTCCCACGCGCGAAGAGCCAGGAGGGAAAGCCGTGCCTCGTTGGAAAGCTCTTTGGCACCCGCTCGCGTGGCCCCACAGCCCGTGGGGCTGCGGGCTTTCCGGGGGCCATCAGCCTCGGCGACACCGGTGTCCATGTGGCGCCGCCGCGCCAGCCTGCGAAGCATTTTCCCGTAGGGCCACGGCTCTGGCAACAGCTCCCACGCCCGAAGAGCCAGGAGGGAAAGCCGTGCCTCGTTGGAAAGCTCTTTGGCAGCCGCTCGCGTGGCCCCACAGACCGTGAGGCTGCGGGCCTTCCGGCGGCCGTCAGCCTCGGCGACACCGGAGCCCAGGTGGCGCCGACACGTCAGCCTGCGAAGCATTTTCCGGTAGGGCCACGTCTCTGGCGACAGCTCCCACGCAGAAGAGCCAGGAGGGAAAGCTGTGCCTCGTTGGAAAGCTCTTTGGCAGCCGCTCGCGTGGCCCCACAGCCCGTGGGGCTGCGGGCTTTCCGGCGGCCGTCAGCCTCGGCGACACCTGCACCCACGTGGCGCCGCCGCGCCAGCCTGCGAAGCATTTTCCGGTAGGGCCGCGGCTCTGGCGACAGCTCCCACGCCCGAAGAGCCAGGAGGGAAAGCCGTGCCTCGTTGGAAAGCTCTTTGGCAGCCGCTCGCGTGGCCCCACAGCCCGTGGGGCTGCGGGCTTTCCGGCGGCCGTCAGCCTCGGCGACTCCGGCGCCCACGTGGCGCCGCCATGCCAGCCTGGGAAGCATTTTCCGGTAGGGCCGCGTCTCTGGCGACAGCTCCCACGCCCGAAGAGCCAGGAGGGAAAGCCGTGCCTCGTTGGAAAGCTCTTTGGCAGCCGCTCGCGTGGCCCCACAGCCCGTGGGGCTGCGGGCTTTCCGTCGGCCGTCAGCCTCGACGACACCGGCGTCCACGTGGCGCCGCCACGCCAGCCTGCGAAGCATTTTCCGGTAGGGCCACGGCTCTGGCGACAGCTCCCACGCCCGAAGAGCCAGGAGGGAAAGCCGTGCCTCGTTGGAAAGCTCTTTGGCAGCCGCTCGCGTGGCCCTACAGCCCGTGGGGCTGCGGGCCTTCCGGCGGCCGTCAGCCTCGGCGACACCGGAGCCCACGTGGCGCCGCCACGCCAGCCTGCGAAGCATTTTCCGGTAGGGCCACGTCTCTGGCGACAGCTCCCACGCCCGAAGAGCCAGGAGGGAAAGCCGTGCCTCGTTGGAAAGCTCTTTGGCAGCTGCTCGCATGGCCCCACAGCCCGAGGGGCTGCGGGCTTTCCGGCGTCCGTCAGCCTCGGCGCCACCTGCACACACATGGCGCCCCCGCGCCAGCCTGCGAAGCATTTTCCGGTAGGGCCGCGGCTCTGGCGACAGCTCCCACGCCCGAAGAGCCAGGAGGGAAAGCTGTGCCTCGTTGGAAAGCTCTTTGGCAGCCACTCGCGTGGCCCCACAGCCCGTGGGGCTGCGGGCTTTCCGGCGGCCGTCAGCCTCGGCGACACCGGCGCCGAGGTGGCGCCGCCGCACCATCCTGCGAAGCATTTTCCGGTAGGGCCGCGGCTCTGGCGACAGCTCCCACGCCCGAAGAGCCAGGAGGGAAAGCCGTGTCTCGTTGGAAAGCTCTTTGGCAGCCGCTCGCGTGGCCCCACAGCCCGTGGGGCTGCGGGCTTTCCGGCAGCCGTCAGCCTCGGTGACACCGGCGCCCACGTGGCGCCGCCGCGCCAGCCTGCAAAGCATTTTCCGGTAGGGCCGCGGCTCTGGCGACAGCTCCCACGCCCGAAGAGCCAGGAGGGAAAGCCGTGCCTCGTTGGAAAGCTCTTTGGCAGCCGCTCGCGTGGCCCCACAGCCCGTGGGGCTGCGGGCTTTTCGGCGGCCGTCAGCCTCGGCGACACCAGGGCACACGTGGCGCCGCCGCGCCAGCCTGCGAAGCATTTTCCGGTAGGGCCGCGTCTCTGGCGACAGCTCCCACGCGCGAAGAGCCAGGAGGGAAAGCCGTGCCTCGTTGGAAAGCTCTTTGGCAGCCGCTCGCGTGGCCCCACAGCCCGTGGGGCTGCGGGCTTTTCGGCGGCCGTCAGCCTCGGCGCCACCGGCGCCCACGTGGCGCCGCCGCACCAGCCTGCGAAGCATTTTCCGGTAGGGCCACGGCTCTGGCGACAGCTCCCACGCCCGAAGAGCCAGGAGGGAAATCCGTGCCTCGTTGGAAAGCTCTTTGGCAGCCGCTCACGTGGCCCCACAGCCCGTGGGGCTGCGGGCTTTCCGGCGGCCGTCAGCCTCGGCGACACCGACGTCCACGTGGCGCCGCTGCGCCAGCCTGCGAAGCATTTTCCGGTAGGGCCACGGCTCTGGCGACAGCTCCCACGCCCGAAGAGCCAGGAGGGAAAGCCATGCCTCGTTGGAAAGCTCTTTGGCAGCCGCTCGCGTGGCCCCACAGCCCGTGGGGCTGCGGGCTTTCCGGCGGCCGTCAGCCTCGACGACACCTGCGACCACGTGGCGCCGCCGCGCCAGCCTGCGAAGCATTTTCCGGTAGGGCCGCGTCTCTGGCGACAGCTCCCACGCCCGAAGAGCCAGGAGGGAAAGCCGTGCCTCGTTGGAAAGCTCTTTGGCAGCCGCTCGCGTGGCCCCACAGCCCGTGGGGCTACGGGCTTTCCGGCGGCCGTCAGCCTCGGCGACACTGGCGCCCACGTGGCGCCGCCGCGCCAGCCTGCGAAGCATTTTCCGGTAGGGCCGCGGCTCTGGCGACAGCTCCCACGCGCGAAGAGCCAGGAGGGAAAGCCGTGCCTCGTTGGAAAGCTCTTTGGCAGCCGCTCGCGTGGCCCCACAGCCCATGGGGCTGCGGGCTTTCCGGGGGCCATCAGCCTCGGCGACACCTGCGACCACGTGGCGCCGCCGCGCCAGCCTGCGAAGCATTTTCCGGTAGGGCCGCGTCTCTGGCGACAGCTCCCACGCCCGAAGAGCCAGGAGGGAAAGCCGTGCCTCGTTGGAAAGCTCTTTGGCAGCCGCTCGCGTGGCCCCACAGCCCGTGGGGCTGCGGGCTTTCCGTCGGCCGTCAGCCTCGGCGACACCTGCGCCCACGTGGCACCGCCGCACCAGCCTGTGAAGCATTTTCCGGTAGGGCCGCGTCTCTGGCGACAGCTCCCACGCCCGAAGAGCCAGGAGGGAAAGCCGTGCCTCGTTGGAAAACTCTTTGGCAGCCGCTCGCGTGGCCCCACAGCCCGTGGGGTTGCGGGCTTTCCGGCGGCCGTCAGCCTCGGCGACACCGGTGTCCATGTGGCGCCGCCGCGCCAGCCTGCGAAGCATTTTCCCGTAGGGCCGCATCTCTGGCAACAGCTCCCACGCTCGAAGAGCCAGGAGGGAAAGCCGTGCCTCGTTGGAAAGCTCTTTGGCAGCCGCTCGCGTGGCCCCACAGCCCGTGGGGCTGCGGGCCTTCCGGCGGCCGTCAGCCTCGGCGACACCAGAGCCCACGTGGCGCCGCCACGCCAGCCTGCGAAGCATTTTCCGGTAGGGCCACGTCTCTGGCGACAGCTCCCACGCCTGAAGAGCCAGGAGGGAAAGCCGTGCCTCGTTGGAAAGCTCTTTGGCAGCTGCTCGCGTGGCCCCACAGCCCGTGGGGCTGCGGGCTTTCCGGCGGCCGTCAGCCTCGGCGCCACCTGCACACACATGGCGCCGCCGCGCCAGCCTGCGAAGCATTTTCCGGTAGGGCCGCGGCTGTGGCGACAGCTCCCACGCCCGAAGAGCCAGGAGGGAAAGCCGTGCCTCCTTGGAAAGCTCTTTGGCAGCCGCTCGCGTGGCCCCAGAGCCCGTGGGGCTGCGGGCATTCTGGCAGCCGTCAGCCTCGGCGCCACCGGCGCCCACGTGGCGCCGCCGCGCCAGCCTGCGAAGCATTTTCCAGTAGGGCCGCGTCTCTGGCGACAGCTCCCACGCCCGAAGAACCAGGAGGGAAAGCTGTGCCTCGTTGGAAAGCTCTTTGGCAGCCGCTCGCGTGGCCCCACAGCCCGTGGGGCTGCGGGCTTTCCGTCGGCCGTCAGCCTCGGCGACACCTGCGCCCAAGTGGCGCTGCCGCGCCAGCCTGCGAAGCATTTTCCGGTAGGGCCGCGTCTCTGGCGACAGCTCCCACGCCCGAAGAGCCAGGAGGGAAAGCCGTGTCTCGTTGGAAAGCTCTTTGGCAGCCGTTCGCGTGGCCCCAGAGCCCGTGGGGCTGTGGGCCTTCCGGCGGCCGTCAGCCTCGGCGCCACCGGCGCCCACGTGGCGCCGCCGCGCCAGCCTGCGAAGCATTTTCCGGTAGGGCCGCGTCTCTGGCGACAGCTCCCACGCCCGAAGAGCCAGGAGGGAAAGCCGTGACTCATTGGAAAGCTCTTTGGCAGCCGCTCGCGTGGCCCCACAGCCCGTGGGGCTGCGGGCTTTCCGGCGGCCATCAGCCTCGGCGACACCGGCGCCCACGTGGCGCCGCCGCGCCTGCCTGCGAAGCATTTTCCGGTAGGGCCGCGGCTCTGGCGACAGCTCCCACGCGCGAAGAGCCAGGAGGGAAAGCCGTGCCTCGTTGGAAAGCTCTTTGGCAGCCGCTCGCGTGGCCCCACAGCCCGTGGGGCTGCGGGCTTTCTGGCGGCCGTCAGCATCGGCGCCACCGGTGCCCACGTGGCGCCGCCGCACCAGCCTGCGAAGCATTTTCCGGTAGGGCCGCGTCTCTGGCGACAGCTCCCACGCCTGAAGAGCCAGGAGGGAAAGCCGTGCCTCCTTGGAAAGCTCTTTGGCAGCCGCTCGCGTGGCCCCACAGCCCGTGGGGCTGCGGGCTTTCCGGCGGCCGTCAGCCTCGGCGACACCGGCGACCACGTGGCGCCGCCGCACCAGACTGCGAAGCATTTTCCGGTAGGGCTGCGTCTCTGGCGACAGCTCCCACGCCCGAAGAGCCAGGAGGGAAAGCCGTGCCTCGTTGGAAAGCTCTTTGGCAGCCGCTCGCGTGGCCCCACAGCCCGTGGGGCTGCGGGCTTTCCGGCGGCCGTCAGCCTTTGCGACACCGTCGCTCACGTGGTGCCCCTGCGCAAGCCTGCGAAGCATTTTCCGGTAGGGCCGCGGCTCTGGCGACAGCTCCCACACCCGAAGAGCCAGGTGGGAAAGCCGTGCCTCGTTGGAAAGCTCTTTGGCAGCCGCTCGCGTGGCCCCACAGCCCGTGGGGCTGCGGGCTTTCCGGCGGCCGTCAGCCTCGGCGACACCTGCGACCACGTGGCGCCGCCGCACCAGCCTGCGAAGCATTTTCCAGTAGGGCCGCGTCTCTGGCGACAGCTCCCACGCCCGAAGAGCCAGGAGGGAAAGCCGTGCCTCGTTGGAAAGCTCTTTGGCAGCCGCTCGCGTGGCCCCACAGCCCGTGGGGCTGCGGGCTTTCCGGCGGCCGTCAGCCTCGGCGCCACCGGCGCCCACGTGGCGCCGCCGCGCCAGCCTGTGAAGCATTTTCCGGTAGGGCCGCGGCTCTGGCGACAGCTCCCACGCCCGAAGAGCCAGGAGGGAAAGCCGTGCCTCGTTGGAAAGCTCTTTGGCAGCCGCTCGCGTGGCCCCACAGCCCGTGGGGCTGCGGGCTTTCCGGCGGCCGTCAGCCTCGGCGACACCAGGGCACACGTGGTGCCGCCGCCCAGCCTGCGAAGCATTTTCCGGTAGGGCCGCGTCTCTGGCGACAGCTCCCACGCCCGAAGAGCCAGGAGGGAAAGCCGTGCCTCGTTGGAAAGCTCTTTGGCAGCCGCTCGCGTGGCCCCACAGCCCGTGGGGCTGCGGGCTTTCTGGCGGCCGTCAGCATCGGCGCCACCGGCGCCCACGTGGCGCCGCCGCACCAGCCTGCGAAGCATTTTCCGGTAGGGCCGCGTCTCTGGCTACAGCTCCCACGCCCGAAGAGCCAGGAGGGAAAGCCGTGCCTCATTGGAAAGCTCTTTGGCAGCCGCTCGCGTGGCCCCACAGCCCGTGGGGCTGCGGGCTTTCCGGCGGCCGTCAGCCTTTGCGACACCGGCGCCCACGTGGCGCCCCTGCGCAAGCCTGCGAAGCATTTTCCGGTAGGGCCGCGTCTCTGGCGACAGCTCCCACGCCCGAAGAGCCAGGAGGGAAAGCCGTGCCTCGTTGGAAAGCTCTTTGGCAGCCGCTCGCGTGGCCCCACAGCCCGTGGGGCTGCGGGCTTTCCGGCGGCCGTCAGCCTCGGCGACACCGGCGCCGACGTGGCGCCGCCGCACCATCCTGCCAAGCATTTTCCGGTAGGGCCGCGTCTCTGGCGACAGCTCCCACGCCTGAAGAGCCAGGAGGGAAAGCCGTGTCTCGTTGGAAAGCTCTTTGGCAGCCGCTCGCGTGGCCCCACAGCCCGTGGGGCTGCGGGCTTTCCGGCGGCCG
The DNA here is from genome assembly GCF_028500815.1 of Rissa tridactyla. Classification (NCBI taxonomy): domain Eukaryota; kingdom Metazoa; phylum Chordata; class Aves; order Charadriiformes; family Laridae; genus Rissa; species Rissa tridactyla. The sequence goes on along the minus strand of NW_026529833.1, from coordinate 15,723 downwards.
TCAGCCTCGGTGACACCGGCGCCCACGTGGCGCCGCCGCGCCAGCCTGCAAAGCATTTTCCGGTAGGGCCGCGTCTCTGGCGACAGCTCCCACGCCCGAAGAGCCAGGAGGGAAAGCCGTGCCTCGTTGGAAAGCTCTTTGGCAGCCGCTCGCGTGGCCCCACAGCCCGTGGGGCTGCGGGCTTTCCGGCGGCCGTCAGCCTCGGCGACACCAGGGCACACGTGGCGCCGCTGCGCCAGCCTGCGAAGCATTTTCCGGTAGGGCCGCGTCTCTGGCGACAGCTCCCACGCCCGAAGAGCCAGGAGGGAAAGCCGTGCCTCGTTGGAAAGCTCTTTGGCAGCCGCTCGCGTGGCCCCACAGCCCGTGGGGCTGCGGGCTTTTCGGCGGCCGTCAGCCTCGGCGCCACCGGCGCCCACGTGGCGCCGCCGCACCAGCCTGCGAAGCATTTTCCGGTAGGGCCACGGCTCTGGCGACAGCTCCCACGCCCGAAGAGCCACGAGGGAAAGCCGTGCCTCGTTGGAAAGCTCTTTGGCAGCCGCTCACGTGGCCCCACAGCCCGTGGGGCTGCGGGCTTTCCGGCGGCCGTCAGCCTCGGCGACACCGGCGTCCACGTGGCGCCGCTGCGCCAGCCTGCGAAGCATTTTCCGGTAGGGCCACGGCTCTGGCGACAGCTCCCACGCCCGAAGAGCCAGGAGGGAAAGCCGTGCCTCGTTGGAAAGCTCTTTGGCAGCCGCTCGCGTGGCCCCACAGCCCGTGGGGCTGCGGGCTTTCCGGCGGCCGTCAGCCTCGGCGACACCTGCGACCACGTGGTGCTGCCGCGCCAGCCTGCGAAGCATTTTCCGGTAGGGCCGCGTCTCTGGCGACAGCTCCCACGCCCGAAGAGCCAGGAGGGAAAGCCGTGCCTCGTTGGAAAGCTCTTTGGCAGCCGCTCGCGTGGCCCCACAGCCCGTGGGGCTGCGGGCTTTCCGGCGGCCGTCAGCCTCGTCGACAGCGGCGCCCACGTGGCGCCGCCACACCAGCCTGCGAAGCATTTTCCGGTAGGGCCGCGTCTCTGGCGACAGCTCCCACGCCCGAAGAGCCAGGAGGGAAAGCCGTGCCTCGTTGGAAAGCTCTTTGGCAGCCGCTCGCGTGGCCCCACAGCCCGTGGGGCTGCGGGCTTTCCGGTGGCCGTCAGCCTCGGCGCCACCAGCGCTCACGTGGCGCCGCCGCGCCAGCCTGCGAAGCATTTTCCGGTAGGGCCGCATCTCTGGCGACAGCTCCCACGCCCGAAGAGCCAGGAGGGAAAGCCGTGCCTCGTTGGAAAGCTCTTTGGCAGCCGCTCGCGTGGCCCCACAGCCCGTGGGGCTGCGGGCTTTCCGGCGGCCGTCAGCCTCGGCGACACCGGAGCCCACGTGGCGCCGCCACGCCAGCCTGCGAAGCATTTTCCGGTAGGGCCGCGGCTCTGGCGACAGCTCCCACGCGCGAAGAGCCAGGAGGGAAAGCCGTGCCTCGTTGGAAAGCTCTTTGGCACCCGCTCGCGTGGCCCCACAGCCCGTGGGGCTGCGGGCTTTCCGGGGGCCATCAGCCTCGGCGACACCGGTGTCCATGTGGCGCCGCCGCGCCAGCCTGCGAAGCATTTTCCCGTAGGGCCACGGCTCTGGCAACAGCTCCCACGCCCGAAGAGCCAGGAGGGAAAGCCGTGCCTCGTTGGAAAGCTCTTTGGCAGCCGCTCGCGTGGCCCCACAGCCCGTGAGGCTGTGGGCCTTCCGGCGGCCGTCAGCCTCGGCGACACCGGAGCCCACGTGGCGCCGCCACGCCAGCCTGCGAAGCATTTTCCGGTAGGGCCACGTCTCTGGCGACAGCTCCCACGCAGAAGAGCCAGGAGGGAAAGCCATGCCTCGTTGGAAAGCTCTTTGGCAGCCGCTCGCGTGGCCCCACAGCCCGTGGGGCTGCGGGCTTTCCGGCGGCCGTCAGCCTCGGCGACACCTGCACCCACGTGGCGCCGCCGCGCCAGCCTGCGAAGCATTTTCCGGTAGGGCCGCGGCTCTGGCGACAGCTCCCACGCCCAAAGAGCCAGGAGGGAAAGCCGTGTCTCGTTGGAAAGCTCTTTCGCAGCCGCTCGCGTGGCCCCAGAGCCCGTGGGGCTGTGGGCCTTCCGGCAGCCGTCAGCCTCGGCGACACCGGCGCCCACGTGGCGCCGCCGCGCCAGCCTGCGAAGCATTTTCCGGTAGGGCCGCGTCTCTGGCGACAGCTCCCACGCCCGAAGAGCCAGGAGGGAAAGCCGTGCCTCGTTGGAAAGCTCTTTGGCAGCCGCTCGCGTGGCCCCACAGCCCGTGGGGCTGCGGGCTTTCCGGCGGCCGTCAGCCTCGGCGACACCGGCGCCCACGTGGCGCCGCCGCTCCTGCCTGCGAAGCATTTTCCGGTAGGGCCACGGCTCTGGCGACAGCTCCCACGCCCGAAGAGCCAGGAGGCAAAGCCGTGCCTCGTTGGAAAGCTCTTTGGCAGCCGCTCGCGTGGCCCCACAGCCCGTGGGGCTGCGGGCTTTTCGGCGGCCGTCAGCCTCGGCGACACCAGTGCCCACGTGGCGCCGCCATGCCAGCCTGGGAAGCATTTTCCGGTAGGGCCGCGGCTCTGGCGACAGCTCCCACGCCCGAAGAGCCAGGAGGGAAAGCCGTGCCTCGTTGGAAAGCTCTTTGGCAGCCGCTCGCGTGGCCCCACAGCCCGTGGGGCTGCGGGCTTTCCGGCGGCCGTCAGCCTCGGCGCCACCTGCGCCCACGTGGCGTCGCCGCACCAGCCTGCGAAGCATTTTCCGGTAGGGCCGCGTCTCTGGCGACAGCTCCCACGCCCGAAGAGCCAGGAGGGAAAGGTGTGCCTCGTTGGAAAGCTCTTTGGCAGCCGCTCGCGTGGCCCCACAGCCCGTGGGGCTGCGGGCTTTCCGTCGGCCGTCAGCCTCGGCGACACCGGCGTCCACGTGGCGCCGCCACGCCAGCCTGCAAAGCATTTTCCGGTAGGGCCACGGCTCTGGCGACAGCTCCCACGCCCGAAGAGCCAGGAGGGAAAGCCGTGCCTCGTTGGAAAGCTCTTTGGCAGCCGCTCGCGTGGCCCTACAGCCCGTGGGGCTGCGGGCCTTCTGGCGGCCGTCAGCCTCGGCGACACCGGAGCCCATGTGGCGCCGCCACGCCAGCCTGCGAAGCATTTTCCGGTAGGGCCACGTCTCTGGCGACAGCTCCCACGCGCGAAGAGCCAGGAGGGAAAGCCGTGCCTCGTTGGAAAGCTCTTTGGCAGCTGCTCGCATGGCCCCACAGCCCGTGGGGCTGCGGGCTTTCCGGCGGCCGTCAGCCTCGGCGCCACCTGCACACACATGGCGCCCCCGCGCCAGCCTGCGAAGCATTTTCCGGTAGGGCCGCGGCTCTGGCGACAGCTCCCACGCCCGAAGAGCCAGGAGGGAAAGCTGTGCCTCGTTGGAAAGCTCTTTGGCAGCCGCTCGCGTGGCCCCACAGCCCGTGGGGCTGCGGGCTTTCCGGCGGCCGTCAGCCTCGGCGACACCGGCGCCCACGTGGCGCCGCCGCACCATCCTGCGAAGCATTTTCCGGTAGGGCCGCGGCTCTGGCGACAGCTCCCACGCCCGAAGAGCCAGGAGGGAAAGCCGTGTCTCGTTGGAAAGCTCTTTGGCAGCCGCTCGCGTGGCCCCACAGCCCGTGGGGCTGCGGGCTTTCCGTCGGCCGTCAGCCTCGGCGACACCGGAGCCCACGTGGCGCCGCCGCGCCAGCCTGCAAAGCATTTTCCGGTAGGGCCGCGTCTCTGGCGACAGCTCCCACGCCCGAAGACCCAGGAGGGAAAGCCGTGCCTCGTTGGAAAGCTCTTTGGCAGCCGCTCGCGTGGCCCCACAGCCCGTGGGGCTGCGGGCTTTTCGGCGGCCGTCAGCCTCGGCGACACCAGGGCACACGTGGCGCCGCCGCGCCAGCCTGCGAAGCATTTTCCGGTAGGGCCGCGTCTCTGGCGACAGCTCCCACGCCCGAAGAGCCAGGAGGGAAAGCCGTGCCTCGTTGGAAAGCTCTTTGGCAGCCGCTCGCGTGGCCCCACAGCCCGTGGGGCTGCGGGCTTTTCGGCGGCCGTCAGCCTCGGCGCCACCGGCGCCCACGTGGCGCCGCCGCACCAGCCTGCGAAGCATTTTCCGGTAGGGCCACGGCTCTGGCGACAGCTCCCACGCCCGAAGAGCCAGGAGGGAAATCCGTGCCTCGTTGGAAAGCTCTTTGGCAGCCGCTCACGTGGCCCCACAGCCCGTGGGGCTGCGGGCTTTCCGGCCGCCGTCAGCCTCGGCGACACCGACGTCCACGTGGCGCCGCTGCGCCAGCCTGCGAAGCATTTTCCGGTAGGGCCACGGCTCTGGCGACAGCTCCCACGCCCGAAGAGCCAGGAGGGAAAGCCATGCCTCGTTGGAAAGCTCTTTGGCAGCCGCTCGCGTGGCCCCACAGCCCGTGGGGCTGCGGGCTTTCCGGCGGCCGTCAGCCTCGGCGACACCTGCGACCACGTGGCGCCGCAGCACCAGCCTGCGAAGCATTTTCCGGTAGGGCCGCGTCTCTGGCGACAGCTCCCACGCCCGAAGAGCCAGGAGGGAAAGCCGTGCCTCGTTGGAAAGCTCTTTGGCAGCCGCTCGCGTGGCCCCACAGCCCGTGGGGCTGCGGGCTTTCCGGCGGCCGTCAGCCTCGTCGACAGCGGCGCCCACGTGGCGCCGCCGCGCCAGCCTGCGAAGCATTTTCCGGTAGGGCCGCGTCTCTGGCGACAGCTCCCACGCCCGAAGAGCCAGGAGGGAAAGCCGTGCCTCGTTGGAAAGCTCTTTGGCAGCCGCTCGCGTGCCCCCACAGCCCGTGGGGCTGCGGGCTTTCCGTCGGCCGTCAGCCTCGGCGCCACCGGCGCCCACGTGGCGCCGCCGCGCCAGCCTGCAAAGCATTTTCCGGTAGGGCCGCGGCTCTGGCGACAGCTCCCAAGCCCGAAGAGCCAGGAGGGAAAGCCGTGCCTCGTTGGAAAGCTCTTTGGCAGCCGCTCGCGTGGCCCCACAGCCCGTGGGGCTGCGGGCTTTCCGGCGGCCATCAGCCTCGGCGACACCAGGGCACACATGGCGCCGCCGCGCCAGCCTGCGAAGCATTTTCCGGTAGGGCCGCGTCTCTGGCGACAGCTCCCACGCCCGAAGAGCCAGGAGGGAAAGCCGTGCCTCGTTGGAAAGCTCTTTTGCACCCGCTCGCGTGGCCCCACAGCCCGTGGGGCTGCGGGCTTTCCGGCGGCCGTCAGCCTCGGCGACACTGGCGCCCACGTGGCGCCGCTGTGCCAGCCTGCGAAGCATTTTCCGGTAGGGCCGCGTCTCTGGCGACAGCTCCCACGCGCGAAGAGCCAGGAGGGAAAGCCGTGCCTCGTTGGAAAGCTCTTTGGCAGCCGCTCGCGTGGCCCCACAGCCCGTGGGGCTGCGGGCTTTCCGGGGGCCATCAGCCTCGGCGACACCTACGACCACGTGGCGCCGCCGCGCCAGCCTGCGAAACATTTTCCGGTAGGGCCGCGTCTCTGGCGACAGCTCCCACGCCCGAAGAGCCAGGAGGGAAAGCCGTGCCTCGTTGGAAAGCTCTTTGGCAGCCGCTCGCGTGGCCCCACAGCCCGTGGGGCTGCGGGCTTTCCGGCGGCCGTCAGCCTCGGCGACACCTGCGCCCACGTGGCACCGCCGCACCAGCCTGCGAAGCATTTTCCGGTAGGGCCGCGGCTCTGGCGACAGCTCCCACGCCCGAAGAGCCAGGAGGGAAAGCCGTGCCTCGTTGGAAAGCTCTTTGGCAGCCGCTCGCGTGCCCCCACAGCCCGTGGGGCTGCGGGCTTTCCGGCGGCCGTCAGCCTCGGCGCCACCGGCGCCCACGTGGCGCCGCCGCGCCAGCCTGCAAAGCATTTTCCGGTAGGGCCGCGGCTCTGGCGACAGCTCCCACGCCCGAAGAGCCAGGAGGGAAAGCCGTGCCTCGTTGGAAAGCTCTTTGGCAGCCGCTCGCGTGGCCCCACAGCCCGTGGGGCTGCGGGCTTTCCGGCGGCCATCAGCCTCGGCGACACCAGGGCACACATGGCGCCGCCGCGCCAGCCTGCGAAGCATTTTCCGGTAGGGCCGCGTCTCTGGCGACAGCTCCCACGCCCGAAGAGCCAGGAGGGAAAGCCGTGCCTCGTTGGAAAGCTCTTTGGCACCCGCTCGCGTGGCCCCACAGCCCGTGGGGCTGCGGGCTTTCCGGCGGCCGTCAGCCTCGGCGACACTGGCGCCCACGTGGCGCCGCTGTGCCAGCCTGCGAAGCATTTTCCGGTAGGGCCGCGTCTCTGGCGACAGCTCCCACGCGCGAAGAGCCAGGAGGGAAAGCCGTGCCTCGTTGGAAAGCTCTTTGGCAGCCGCTCGCGTGGCCCCACAGCCCGTGGGGCTGCGGGCTTTCCGGGGGCCATCAGCCTCGGCGACACCTACGACCACGTGGCGCCGCCGCGCCAGCCTGCGAAACATTTTCCGGTAGGGCCGCGTCTCTGGCGACAGCTCCCACGCCCGAAGAGCCAGGAGGGAAAGCCGTGCCTCGTTGGAAAGCTCTTTGGCAGCCGCTCGCGTGGCCCCACAGCCCGTGGGGCTGCGGGCTTTCCGGCGGCCGTCAGCCTCGGCGACACCTGCGCCCACGTGGCACCGCCGCACCAGCCTGCGAAGCATTTTCCGGTAGGGCCGCGTCTCTGGCGACAGCTCCCACGCCCGAAGAGCCAGGAGGGAAAGCCGTGCCTCGTTGGAAAGCTCTTTGGCAGCCGCTCGCGTGGCCCCAGAGCCCGTGGGGCTGCGGGCATTCTGGCAGCCGTCAGCCTCGGCGACACCGGCGCCCACGTGGCGCCGCCGCGCCAGCCTGCGAAGCATTTTCCGGTAGGGCCGCGTCTCTGGCGACAGCTCCCACGCCCGAAGAACCAGGAGGGAAAGCTGTGCCTCGTTGGAAAGCTCTTTGGCAGCCGCTCGCGTGGCCCCACAGCCCGTGGGGCTGCGGGCTTTCCGTCGGCCGTCAGCCTCGGCGACACCTGCGCCCACGTGGCGCTGCCGCGCCAGCCTGCGAAGCATTTTCCGGTAGGGCCGCGTCTCTGGCGACAGCTCCCACGCGCGAAGAGCCAGGAGGGAAAGCCGTGCCTCGTTGGAAAGCTCTTTGGCAGCCGCTCGCGTGGCCCCACAGCCCGTGGGGCTGCGGGCTTTTCGGCGGCCGTCAGCCTCGGCGACACCAGTGCCCACGTGGCGCCGCCATGCCAGCCTGCGAAGCATTTTCCGGTAGGGCCGCGGCTCTGGCGACAGCTCCCATGCCCGAAGAGCCAGGAGGGAAAGCCGTGCCTCGTTGGAAAGCTCTTTGGCAGCCGCTCGCGTGGCCCCACAGCCCGTGGGGCTGCGGGCTTTCCGGCGGCCGTCAGCCTCGGCGCCACCTGCGCCCACGTGGCGTCGCCACACCAGCCTGCGAAGCATTTTCCGGTAGGGCCGCGTCTCTGGCGACAGCTGCCACGCCCGAAGAGCCAGGAGGGAAAGCCGTGCCTCGTTGGAAAGCTCTTTGGCAGCCGCTCGCGTGGCCCCACAGCCCGTGGGGCTGCAGGCTTTCCGTCGGCCGTCAGCCTCGGCGACACCGGCGCCCACGTGGCGCCGCCACGCCAGCCTGCGAAGCATTTTCCGGTAGGGCCACGGCTCTGGCGACAGCTCCCACGCCCGAAGAGCCAGGAGGGAAAGCCGTGCCTCGTTGGAAAGCTCTTTGGCAGCCGCTCGCGTGGCCCTACAGCCCGTGGGGCTGCGGGCCTTCCGGCGGCCGTCAGCCTCGGCGACACCGGAGCCCACGTGGCGCCGCCACGCCAGCCTGCGAAGCATTTTCCGGTAGGGCCGCGGCTCTGGCGACAGCTCCCACGCCCGAAGAGCCAGGAGGGAAAGCCGTGCCTCGTTGGAAAGCTCTTTGGCAGCTGCTCACATGGCCCCACAGCCCGTGGGGCTGCGGGCTTTCCGGCGGCTGTCAGCCTCGGCGCAACCTGCACACACATGGCGCCCCCGTGCCAGCCTGCGAAGCATTTTCCGGTAGGGCCGCGGCTCTGGCGACAGCTCCCACGCCCGAAGAGCCAGGAGGGAAAGCCGTGCCTCGTTGGAAAGCTCTTTGGCAGCCGCTCGCGTGGCCCCACAGCCCGTGGGGCTGCGGGCTTTCCGGCGGCCGTCAGCCTCGGCGCCACCGGCGCCCACGTGGCGCCGCTGCGCCAGCCTGCGAAGCATTTTCGAGTAGGGCCGCGGCTCTGGCGACAACTCCCACGCCCGAAGAGCCAGGAGGGAAAGCCATGCCTCGTTGGAAAGCTCTTTGGCAGCCGCTCGCGTGGCCCCACAGCCCGTGGGGCTGCAGGCTTTCCGGCGGCCGTCAGCCTCGGCGACACAAGTGCCCACGTGGCACCGCCGCGCCAGCCTGCGAAGCATTTTCCGGTAGGGCCGCGTCTCTGGCGACATCTCCCACGCCCGAAGAGCCAGGAGGGAAAGCCGTGCCTCGTTGGAAAGCTCTTTGGCAGCCGCTCGCGTGGCCTCACAGCCCGTGGGGCTGTGGGCTTTTCGGCGGCCGTCAGCCTCGGCGACACCAGTGCCCACGTGGCGCCGCCGTGCCAGCCTGCGAAGCATTTTCCGTTAAGGCCGCGGCTCTGGCGACAGCTCCCACGCCCGAAGAGCCAGGAGGGAAAGCCGTGCCTCCTTGGAAAGCTCTTTGGCAGCCGCTCGCGTGGCCCCACAGCCCGTGGGGCTGCTGGCTTTCCGGTGGCCGTCAGCCTCGGCGCCACCGGCGCCCACGTGGCGCCCCCGCGCCAGCCTACGAAGCATTTTCCGGTAGGGCCGCGGCTCTGGCGACAGCTCCCACGCCCGAAGAGCCAGGAGGGAAAGCCGTGCCTCGTTGGAAAGCTCTTTGGCAGCCGCTCGCGTGGCCCCACAGCCCGTGGGGCTGCAGGCTTTCTGGCGGCCGTCAGCCTCGGCGACACAAGTGCCCACGTGGTGCCGCCGCGCCAGCCTGCGAAGCATTTTCCGGTAGGGCCGCGGCTCTGGCGACAGCTCCCACGCCCGAAGAGCCAGGAGGGAAAGCCGTGCCTCGTTGGAAAGCTCTTTGGCAGCTGCTCGCGTGGCCCCACAGCCCGTGGGGCTGCGGGCTTTCCGGCGGCCGTCAGCCTCGGCGACACCGGCGCCCACGTGGCGCCGCTGCGCCAGCCTGCAAAGCATTTTCCGGTAGGGCCGCGTCTCTGGCGACAGCTCCCACGCCCGAAGAGCCAGGAGGGAAAGCCATGCCTCGTTGGAAAGCTCTTTGGCAGCCACTCGCGTGGCCCCAGAGCCCGTGGGGCTGCGGGCTTTCCGGCGGACGTCAGTCTCGGCGACACCGGCGGCAACATGGCGCCGCCACGCCAGCCTGCGAAGCATTTTCCGGTAGGGCCGCGGCTCTGGCGACAGCTCCCACGCCCGAAGAGCCAGGAGGGAAAGCCGTGCCTCGTTGGAAAGCTCTTTGGCAGCCGCTCGCGTGGTCCCACAGCCCGTGGGGCTGCGGGCTTTCCGGCGGCCGTCAGCCTCGGCGACACCATCGACCACGTGACGACGCCGCGCCAGCCTGCGAAGCATTTTCCGGTAGGGCCGCGGCTCTGGCGACAGCTCCCACGCCCGAAGAGCCAGGAGGGAAAGCCGTGCCTCGTTGGAAAGCTCTTTGGCAGCCGCTCGCGTGGCCCCACAGCCCGTGGGGCTGCGGGCTTTCCGGCGGCCATCAGCCTCGGCGACACCAGGGCACACATGGCGCCGCCGCGCCAGCCTGCGAAGCATTTTCCGGTAGGGCCGCGTCTCTGGCGACAGCTCCCACGCCCGAAGAGCCAGGAGGGAAAGCCGTGCCTCGTTGGAAAGCTCTTTGGCACCCGCTCGCGTGGCCCCACAGCCCGTGGGGCTGCGGGCTTTCCGGCGGCCGTCAGCCTCGGCGACACTGGCGCCCACGTGGCGCCGCTGTGCCAGCCTGCGAAGCATTTTCCGGTAGGGCCGCGTCTCTGGCGACAGCTCCCACGCGCGAAGAGCCAGGAGGGAAAGCCGTGCCTCGTTGGAAAGCTCTTTGGCAGCCGCTCGCGTGGCCCCACAGCCCGTGGGGCTGCGGGCTTTCCGGGGGCCATCAGCCTCGGCGACACCTACGACCACGTGGCGCCGCCGCGCCAGCCTGCGAAACATTTTCCGGTAGGGCCGCGTCTCTGGCGACAGCTCCCACGCCCGAAGAGCCAGGAGGGAAAGCCGTGCCTCGTTGGAAAGCTCTTTGGCAGCCGCTCGCGTGGCCCCACAGCCCGTGGGGCTGCGGGCTTTCCGGCGGCCGTCAGCCTCGGCGACACCTGCGCCCACGTGGCACCGCCGCACCAGCCTGCGAAGCATTTTCCGGTAGGGCCGCGTCTCTGGCGACAGCTCCCACGCCCGAAGAGCCAGGAGGGAAAGCCGTGCCTCGTTGGAAAGCTCTTTGGCAGCCGCTCGCGTGGCCCCAGAGCCCGTGGGGCTGCGGGCATTCTGGCAGCCGTCAGCCTCGGCGACACCGGCGCCCACGTGGCGCCGCCGCGCCAGCCTGCGAAGCATTTTCCGGTAGGGCCGCGTCTCTGGCGACAGCTCCCACGCCCGAAGAACCAGGAGGGAAAGCTGTGCCTCGTTGGAAAGCTCTTTGGCAGCCGCTCGCGTGGCCCCACAGCCCGTGGGGCTGCGGGCTTTCCGTCGGCCGTCAGCCTCGGCGACACCTGCGCCCACGTGGCGCTGCCGCGCCAGCCTGCGAAGCATTTTCCGGTAGGGCCGCGTCTCTGGCGACAGCTCCCACGCGCGAAGAGCCAGGAGGGAAAGCCGTGCCTCGTTGGAAAGCTCTTTGGCAGCCGCTCGCGTGGCCCCACAGCCCGTGGGGCTGCGGGCTTTTCGGCGGCCGTCAGCCTCGGCGACACCAGTGCCCACGTGGCGCCGCCATGCCAGCCTGCGAAGCATTTTCCGGTAGGGCCGCGGCTCTGGCGACAGCTCCCATGCCCGAAGAGCCAGGAGGGAAAGCCGTGCCTCGTTGGAAAGCTCTTTGGCAGCCGCTCGCGTGGCCCCACAGCCCGTGGGGCTGCGGGCTTTCCGGCGGCCGTCAGCCTCGGCGCCACCTGCGCCCACGTGGCGTCGCCACACCAGCCTGCGAAGCATTTTCCGGTAGGGCCGCGTCTCTGGCGACAGCTCCCACGCCCGAAGAGCCAGGAGGGAAAGCCGTGCCTCGTTGGAAAGCTCTTTGGCAGCCGCTCGCGTGGCCCCACAGCCCGTGGGGCTGCAGGCTTTCCGTCGGCCGTCAGCCTCGGCGACACCGGCGCCCACGTGGCGCCGCCACGCCAGCCTGCGAAGCATTTTCCGGTAGGGCCACGGCTCTGGCGACAGCTCCCACGCCCGAAGAGCCAGGAGGGAAAGCCGTGCCTCGTTGGAAAGCTCTTTGGCAGCCGCTCGCGTGGCCCTACAGCCCGTGGGGCTGCGGGCCTTCCGGCGGCCGTCAGCCTCGGCGACACCGGAGCCCACGTGGCGCCGCCACGCCAGCCTGCGAAGCATTTTCCGGTAGGGCCGCGGCTCTGGCGACAGCTCCCACGCCCGAAGAGCCAGGAGGGAAAGCCGTGCCTCGTTGGAAAGCTCTTTGGCAGCTGCTCACATGGCCCCACAGCCCGTGGGGCTGCGGGCTTTCCGGCGGCTGTCAGCCTCGGCGCAACCTGCACACACATGGCGCCCCCGTGCCAGCCTGCGAAGCATTTTCCGGTAGGGCCGCGGCTCTGGCGACAGCTCCCACGCCCGAAGAGCCAGGAGGGAAAGCCGTGCCTCGTTGGAAAGCTCTTTGGCAGCCGCTCGCGTGGCCCCACAGCCCGTGGGGCTGCGGGCTTTCCGGCGGCCGTCAGCCTCGGCGCCACCGGCGCCCACGTGGCGCCGCTGCGCCAGCCTGCGAAGCATTTTCGAGTAGGGCCGCGGCTCTGGCGACAACTCCCACGCCCGAAGAGCCAGGAGGGAAAGCCATGCCTCGTTGGAAAGCTCTTTGGCAGCCGCTCGCGTGGCCCCACAGCCCGTGGGGCTGCAGGCTTTCCGGCGGCCGTCAGCCTCGGCGACACAAGTGCCCACGTGGCACCGCCGCGCCAGCCTGCGAAGCATTTTCCGGTAGGGCCGCGTCTCTGGCGACATCTCCCACGCCCGAAGAGCCAGGAGGGAAAGCCGTGCCTCGTTGGAAAGCTCTTTGGCAGCCGCTCGCGTGGCCTCACAGCCCGTGGGGCTGTGGGCTTTTCGGCGGCCGTCAGCCTCGGCGACACCAGTGCCCACGTGGCGCCGCCGTGCCAGCCTGCGAAGCATTTTCCGTTAAGGCCGCGGCTCTGGCGACAGCTCCCACGCCCGAAGAGCCAGGAGGGAAAGCCGTGCCTCGTTGGAAAGCTCTTTGGCAGCCGCTCGCGTGGCCCCACAGCCCGTGGGGCTGCAGGCTTTCTGGCGGCCGTCAGCCTCGGCGACACAAGTGCCCACGTGGTGCCGCCGCGCCAGCCTGCGAAGCATTTTCCGGTAGGGCCGCGGCTCTGGCGACAGCTCCCACGCCCGAAGAGCCAGGAGGGAAAGCCATGCCTCGTTGGAAAGCTCTTTGGCAGCCACTCGCGTGGCCCCAGAGCCCGTGGGGCTGCGGGCTTTCCGGCGGACGTCAGTCTCGGCGACACCGGCGGCAACATGGCGCCGCCACGCCAGCCTGCGAAGCATTTTCCGGTAGGGCCGCGGCTCTGGCGACAGCTCCCACGCCCGAAGAGCCAGGAGGGAAAGCCGTGCCTCGTTGGAAAGCTCTTTGGCAGCCGCTCGCGTGGTCCCACAGCCCGTGGGGCTGCGGGCTTTCCGGCGGCCGTCAGCCTCGGCGACACCATCGACCACGTGACGACGCCGCGCCAGCCTGCAAAGCATTTTCCGGTAGGGCCGCGTCTCTGGCGACAGCTCCCACGCCCGAAGAGCCAGGAGGGAAAGCCGTGCCTCGTTGGAAAGCTCTTTGGCAGCCGCTCGCGTGGCCCCAGAGCCCGTGGGGCTGTGGGCCTTCCGGCAGCCTTCAGCCTCGGCGCCACCGGCGCCCACGTGGCGCCGCCGCGCCAGCCTGCGAAGCATTTTCCGGTAGGGCCGCGTCTCTGGCGACAGCTCCCACGCCCGAAGAGCCAGGAGGGAAAGCCGTGCCTCGTTGGAAAGCTCTTTGGCAGCCGCTCGCGTGGCCCCACAGCCCGTGGGGCTGCGGGCTTTCCGGCGGCCATCAGCCTCGGCGACACCGGCGCCCACGTGGCGCCGCCGCGCCAGGCTGCGAAGCATTTTCCGGTAGGGCCGCGGCTCTGGCGACAGCTCCCACGCGCGAAGAGCCAGGAGGGAAAGCCGTGCCTCGTTGGAAAGCTCTTTGGCAGCCGCTCGCGTGGCCCCACAGCCCGTGGGGCTGCGGGCTTTTCGGCGGCCGTCAGCCTCGGCGACACCAGTGCCCACGTGGCGCCGCCATGCCAGCCTGCGAAGCATTTTCCGGTAGGGCCGCGGCTCTGGCGACAGCTCCCATGCCCGAAGAGCCAGGAGGGAAAGCCGTGCCTCGTTGGAAAGCTCTTTGGCAGCCGCTCGCGTGGCCCCACAGCCCGTGGGGCTGCGGGCTTTCCGGCGGCCGTCAGCCTCGGCGCCACCTGCGCCCACGTGGCGTCGCCACACCAGCCTGCGAAGCATTTTCCGGTAGGGCCGCGTCTCTGGCGACAGCTCCCACGCCCGAAGAGCCAGGAGGGAAAGCCGTGCCTCGTTGGAAAGCTCTTTGGCAGCCGCTCGCGTGGCCCCACAGCCCGTGGGGCTGCGGGCTTTCCGGCGGCCGTCAGCCTCGGCGACACCGGCGCCCACGTGGCGCCGCCACGCCAGCCTGTGAAGCATTTTCCGGTAGGGCCACGGCTCTGGCGACAGCTCCCACGCCCGAAGAGCCAGGAGGGAAAGCCGTGCCTCGTTGGAAAGCTCTTTGGCAGCCGCTCGCGTGGCCCTACATCCCGTGGGGCTGCGGGCCTTCCGGCGGCCGTCAGCCTCGGCGCCACCGTCGCCCACGTGGCGCCGCCCACGCCAGCCTACGAAGCATTTTCCGGTAGGGCCGCGGCTCTGGCGACAGCTCCCACGCCCGAAGAGCCAGGAGGGAAAGCCGTGCCTCGTTGGAAAGCTCTTTGGCAGCTGCTCACATGGCCCCACAGCCCGTGGGGCTGCGGGCTTTCCGGCGGCTGTCAGCCTCGGCGCAACCTGCACACACATGGCGCCCCCGTGCCAGCCTGCGAAGCATTTTCCGGTAGGGCCGCGGCTCTGGCGACAGCTCCCACGCCCGAAGAGCCAGGAGGGAAAGCCGTGCCTCGTTGGAAAGCTCTTTGGCAGCCGCTCGCGTGGCCCCACAGCCCGTGGGGCTGCGGGCTTTCCGGCGGCCGTCAGCCTCGGCGCCACCGGCGCCCACGTGGCGCCGCTGCGCCAGCCTGCGAAGCATTTTCGAGTAGGGCCGCGGCTCTGGCGACAACTCCCACGCCCGAAGAGCCAGGAGGGAAAGCCATGCCTCGTTGGAAAGCTCTTTGCAGCCGCTCGCGTGGCCCCACAGCCCGTGGGGCTGCAGGCTTTCCGGCGGCCGTCAGCCTCGGCGACACAAGTGCCCACGTGGCACCGCCGCGCCAGCCTGCGAAGCATTTTCCGGTAGGGCCGCGGCTCTGGCGACATCTCCCACGCCCGAAGAGCCAGGAGGGGAAAGCCGTGCCTCGTTGGAAAGCTCTTTGGCAGCCGCTCGCGTGGCCTCACAGCCCGTGGGGCTGCGGGCTTTTCGGCGGCCGTCAGCCTCGGCGACACCAGTGCCCACGTGGCGCCGCCGTGCCAGCCTGCGAAGCATTTTCCGGTAAGGGCCGCGGCTCTGGCGACAGCTCCCACGCCCGAAGAGCCAGGAGGGAAAGCCGTGCCTCGTTGGAAAGCTCTTTGGCAGCCGCTCGCGTGGCCCCCACAGCCCGTGGGGCTGCTGGCTTTCCGGTGGCCGTCAGCCTCGGCGCCCACCGGCGCCCACGTGGCGCCCCCCGCGCCAGCCTACGAAGCATTTTCCGGTAGGGCCGCGGCTCTGGCGACAGCTCCCACGCCCGAAGAGCCAGGAGGGAAAGCCGTGCCTCGTTGGAAAGCTCTTTGGCAGCCGCTCGCGTGGCCCCACAGCCCGTGGGGCTGCAGGCTTTCCGGCGGCCGTCAGCCTCGGCGACACAAGTGCCCACGTGGTGCCGCCGCGCCAGCCTGCGAAGCATTTTCCGGTAGGGCCGCGGCTCTGGCGACAGCTCCCCACGCCCGAAGAGCCAGGAGGGAAAGCCGTGCCTCGTTGGAAAGCTCTTTGGCAGCTGCTCGCGTGGCCCCACAGCCCGTGGGGCTGCGGGCTTTCCGTCGGCCGTCAGCCTCGGCGACACCGGCGCCCACGTGGCGCCGCTGCGCCAGCCTGCGAAGCATTTTCCGGTAGGGCCGCGTCTCTGGCGACAGCTCCCACGCCCGAAGAGCCAGGAGGGAAAGCCATGCCTCGTTGGAAAGCTCTTTGGCAGCCGCTCGCGTGGCCCCAGAGCCCGTGGGGCTGCGGGCTTTCCGGCGGACGTCAGCCTCGGCGACACCGGCGGCAACATGGCGCCGCCACGCCAGCCTGCGAAGCATTTTCCGGTAGGGCCCGCGGCTCTGGCGACAGCTCCCACGCCCGAAGAGCCAGGAGGGAAAGC